>NC_091198.1:5929781-5939781 GCF_040958095.1 Procambarus clarkii | reverse complement strand
TGCTGTGCTCAGTCTCCCCCTCACCTGCTGTGCTCAGTCTCCCCCTCACCTGCTGTGCTCAGTCTCTCCCCTCACCTGCTGTGCTCAGTCTCCCCCTCACCTCCTGTGCTCAGTCTCCCCCTCACCTGCTGTGCTCAGTCTCCCCCTCGCCTGCTGTGCTCAGTCTCTCCCCTCACCTGCTGTGCTCAGTCTCCCCCTCACCTGCTGTGCTCAGTCTCTCCCCTCACCTGCTGTGCTCAGTCTCCCCCTCACCTCCTGTGCTCAGTCTCCCCCTCACCTGCTGTGCTCAGTCTCCCCCTCACCTGCTGTGCTCAGTCTCTCCCCTCACCTGCTGTGCTCAGTCTCCCCCTCACCTCCTGTGCTCAGTCTCCCCCTCACCTGCTGTGCTCAGTCTCCCCCTCACCTGCTGTGCTCAGTCTCTCCCCTCACCTGCTGTGCTCAGTCTCCCCCTCACCTCCTGTGCTCAGTCTCTCCCCTCACCTGCTGTGCTCAGTCTCTCCCCTCACCTGCTGTGCTCAGTCTCTCCCCTCACCTGCTGTGCTCAGTCTCTCCCCCTCACCTGCTGTGCTCAGTCTCTCCCCTCACCTGCTGTGCTCAGTCTCCCCCTCACCTCCTGTGCTCAGTCTCTCCCTCACCTGCTGTGCTCAGTCTCTCCCCTCACCTGCTGTGCTCAGTCTCTCCCCTCACCTGCTGTGCTCAGTCTCCCCCTCACCTGCTGTGCTCAGTCTCCCCCTCACCTCCTGTGCTCAGTCTCTCCCCTCACCTGCTGTGCTGTCTCCCCCTCACCTGCTGTGCTCAGTCTCTCCGCTCATTAGGTATCGTGTAGTTACTGTGGCTACCCCGACCAGGTATCGTGTAGTTACTGTGGCTACCCCGACCAGGTATCGTGTAGTTACTGTGGCTACCCCAGACCAAGCAAGTATCGAGTAGTTCCCAGGCCAGGTATCGTGTAATACCTCTCATCCCCTGGTATGTCCTCTGAGGCGTCTCTATCTGGTGGGGTATCTTCTTGGTACGTTCGTCTAGGATGTCTTTACCTGGCCTCTGGTCTGTCTCCAGCTGGTGTCTTTGTCTGGTATGTCTTCGATTGTTACCAGGTAACCCCCTGGAAGCAGCCCGTAACAGCTGTCTAACTCGCAGGTTCCTATTTACTGCTAGGTAACAGGGCCATCAGGGTGAGAGAAACTCTGCCCGTTTGTTTCCGCCTCCGCCGGGGATCGAACCCTTAGAAATACGAACCCCCGAGCGCTATCCACTCAGCCGTCAGGCGCAGTTGTTTCTGTCTCTGTCAGACAGAAACTGTTTCTTGTTTCTGTCTCAGTCTCTGAGCACTCTGTGCAGCACAGCAGGTGTGGAGATACTGAGCAAAGAAGGTGAGAGAGACTTCGTCTGGTGTGCCTTTAGCATAGTGTGGCTTCGTCTGGTGTGCCTTTAGCATAGTATGGCTTCGTCTGGTGTGCCTTTAGCATAGTATGGCTTCGTCTGGTGTGCCTTTAGTATAGTATGGCTTCGTCTGGTGTGCCTTTAGCATAGTGTGGCTTCGTCTGGTGTGCCTTTAGTATAGTGTGGCTTCGTCTGGTGTGCCTTTAGTATAGTGTGGCTTCGTCTGGTGTGCCTTTAGTATAGTGTGGCTTCGTCTGGTGTGCCTTTAGCATAGTATGGCTTCGTCTGGTGTGCCTTTAGTATAGTGTGGCTTCGTCTGGTGTGCCTTTAGTATAGTATGACTTCGTCTGGTGTGCCTTTAGTATAGTGTGGCTTCGTCTGGTGTGCCTTTAGTATAGTGTGGCTTCGTCTGGTGTGCCTTTAGTATAGTATGGCTTCGTCTGGTGTGCCTTTAGTATAGTGTGGCTTCGTCTGGTGTGCCTTTAGTATAGTGTGGCTTCGTCTGGTGTGCCTTTAGCATAGTGTGGCTTCGTCTGGTGTGCCTTTAGCATAGTGTGGCTTCGTCTGGTGTGCCTTTAGCATAGTGTGGCTTCGTCTGGCATGCCTTTAGTATAGTATGGCTTCGTCTGATGTGCCTTTAGCATAGTGTGGCTTCGTCTGGTGTGCCTTTAGCATAGTGTGGCTTCGTCTGGTGTGCCTTTAGTATAGTGTGGCTTCGTCTGGTGTGCCTTTAGCATAGTGTGGCTTCGTCTGGCGTGCAGCTGCAAGTCGTGACATCGATCTGACACTCCCCTTTCCCCCTCCTCTCCCGAACGTATTTTGACTTAGGCTATTGTGACAACTTGTGTAAATAAAGACTCCTGGTAGGGCGAGCCTTCAATTTACAAGGCTTGGTCCAGTACAATGTTTATACTCCTTCACAATACTGATACCTCTCACGATGCTTAGTTAAAGTGTGAGTTGAATCAATGTAACAGGATTTATAAAACTCACTCAAAGCTTAGCTCAAGTGTAAGCTGTGTCAAGTCCAACAGAGTATATATATGTAAAACACACTCTGAATATAGTATTAGTAGGCATCCTTCAGTCTCGGGAGACTATGGAATTGCGCTCTGGTCCATGGGCCAGATTCACGAAGCAGTTACGCAAGCACTTACGAACCTGTACATCTTTTCTCAGTCTTGGCGGCTTTGTTTACAATTATTAAACAGTTAATGAACTCCGAAGCACCAGGAGGCTATTTATAACAATAACAACAGTTGATTGGGAAGTTTTCATGCTTCTAAACTGTTTAATAAATGTAACCAAAGCCGCCAAAGATTGAGGAAAGATATACACGTTCGTAAGTGCTTGCGTAACTGCTTTGTGAATCTGGCCTCAGGGCATATAGCCTGGGTAGGTCAATATGGAGGAGAAGCTCTTACCCATCCAGCAAGTCCCCCCTCTCCACGTTGCTGAAATTATCCAATGGAAAGGCCAATGCTAATACACATGGTTCCAGCAACGTCGCAGGAGCTGCCGGAACGAGATCGAACGCTCCAACTCCGGATTTTTCCTCGAGGTTGACTCCTGAAGCCTTTCCCCCCTAAAAAAGGGTATGGCCGCAAGGCAGCGGAGGGTTAGAATCAGGGTTTTCCTTCCCCTAGATGAGCTCCCTTCCCAGGCTAACGAGTCCCATCTACCCGGCCTCTGAATATAGGTAACACAAAAGATACTATTGATACTTTGCAGCTTATACAAAGCTGCTGTGCTTAACCTTCAGGGACCTGAAGGCTACTACGATATAGAACCTTGTTGAGATTGATATTAAAATTCCTTATTCATAAAAAATACTGAATCCACACCTAAAAGAGCACAAAGTTTAAGTAGAGAAAATCCAGAAGCTTAGTGCAAGTCTGGCCCATTAAACTGAACTGCGAGAGAAAGGCTCGATGAACTAGTTCGACCCTAGCCGGAAGAGAGATAGATAGAAGCCAACATGATCACAAAACATACGATTCTTAGAAGCATTACCAGTGGACATAAATTAAATCTTTTACATGAACAGGGAAATATAGAGAGAATGCGGGTGGTTACTTAAAACTCTACTATGTATACTCATAGTGGATACGAGGATCGATCTACGAGGATACTATGTAACCTCACAAACCCAATGTACCTTCTTGTATATAAATAAATAAATAAATAAATAAATAAATAAATAAATAAATAAATAAATAAATAAATAAATAAATAAATAAATAAATAAATAAACTTAGATATATGGAATCATTTCCTCAGTGTAGGAGTCCCTAACAAGTGTAATGAGCCAAAAGAAGAGGTAAGTGAGCCTATATACATCCACAGTTTCAAGAGTAGGTGATGTAAGAAGGGGGTCTTAAACTATAGCATTAAGCAACTAAAGGCGGGACCCTGGAACTGAAGCTCTCTCTGCAAGCACATGTAGGTGAACAGACACATTTCACACTGAACAGAGCGATTTATATCATATTAGCACTTAGGCCCTCGAGTTGGTAATGAGAGTCTGGGAAAGGGACAGAAGGATGGAAAGGGAGGAAGGAGATGAAGGGGAAGGGTACGGAACAGGAAGGAGGGACTCAATGAAGGAGAAGGGAAGGTGAGGGAGGGGGCGCTGGGAAGAGGGAATAAGGGGTAAGGGGAGAAGCGTTAAAGACTCAGTATTGATTTAGGAATGCCAACACACTTGTACAGTCAAGTCCGCACGGGAACGGCAGCAATGGAGTGGAGTTTCATGTTCATCCACATTTCTCTTCGTGGAGCCGTGAGATTAATGTGGACCAGCTCCGGCTTCAACATAAACAACACACACACATCAGATAATCTCAGGTAAATACGTAAATACCTTTAAAACCTAGATCGCTGAGACATAAGCATCATCTCTGTGCCGATAATCCATGATACAAGAAGCACTGACGAGTCGGCTGGAACAATCTTTGGCTGGTAAGGTCGTTTCCTCCATCTTTCCACCCTTTCCTGCTCTACCCTACTCTTCACCCAACCTCCGCCTTGACTCCCTTAGTCCCCATTCCCTTGCTCCCACCCGTCGTCCTTCCCTTCTTCCCACCCCTGCTTCACCCTCTCTCTCATTCTCTCAGAAAATTTATCATTAAGATGCACTGAAACAACTGTCTTGGTCTATCTGAAAATAGACCCAGGTCTTTTAAAATAGGCCTGGGTCTCTTATAACAGCTATTTCTTAAAGCTTTTAATTTAGGTCTACCCCCGACCAGCCTATGTCAGTCCCATACGTAATACCATTCCCCCTGCAAAGTTAGATGAGACAAGCAACAAGCGTCTGGCCTACAACAGTGGACAGACAGACATTCTTATAGTATAGACTGGCATCACATAACCTCTTTTTTACCAGTGTGAAGGCTTGCCTTTTTCCAATGAGATGAATTATATAGCAAATTCTCTAGACAAGGATTCCGCTGCCACCACTAACACCCACGACGATGTCTCGCCGTAGTTCATGGCTCTCATCACATCCTCTTTTTAAAGTGATTCCCATTATTTCCAGATTGAAAACTTTGTGTACTTCCTTATTCTCAGTGAGTTCTCCCGTTCTTATATTTAGACTGGTGACCTATTTACTCGATCCTCCTTTATTTATATACGATGCGATTCCCTTTATCTTTGTGCTCTCTGTTTCTTTCATGCTCGTTGGCTAGTAGCTGTGATTGTCTTTCTTGTTAGCTGGAAGCTGTGGGGGCCTTGTTGACTGGTAGCTGTGGGGGCCTTGTTGACTGGTAGCTGTGGGGGGCCTTGTTGACTGGTAGCTGTGGGGGCCTTGTTGACTGGTAGCTGTGGGGGCCATGTTGACTGGTAGCTGTGGGGGGCCTTGTTGACTGGTAGCTGTGGGGGCCTTGTTGACTGGTAGCTGTGGGGGCCATGTTGACTGGTAGGTGTGGTGGCCTTGTTGACTGGTAGCTGTGGGGGTCTTGTTGACTGGTAGGTGTGGTGGCCTTGTTGACTGGTAGGTGTGGTGGCCTTGTTGACTGGTAGCTGTGGGGGCCTTGTTGACTGGTAGCTGTGGGGGCCTTGTTGACTGGTAGGTGTGGTGGACTTGTTGACTGGTAGGTGTGGTGGCCTTGTTGACTGGTAGGTGTGGTGGCCTTGTTGACTGGTAGCTGTGGTGGCCTTGTTGACTGGTTGCTGTGGTGGCCTTGTTGACTGGTTGCTGTGGTGGACTTGTTGACTGGTAGGTGTGGTGGCCTTGTTGACTGGTAGGTGTGGTGGCCTTGTTGACTGGTAGCTGTGGGGGCCATGTTGACTGGTAGGTGTGGTGGCCTTGTTGACTGGTAGCTGTGGGGGCCTTGTTGACTGGTAGGTGTGGTGGCCTTGTTGACTGGTAGGTGTGGTGGCCTTGTTGACTGGTAGCTGTGGGGGCCTTGTTGACTGGTAGCTGTGGGGGCCTTGTTGACTGGTAGGTGTGGTGGACTTGTTGACTGGTAGGTGTGGTGGCCTTGTTGACTGGTAGGTGTGGTGGCCTTGTTGACTGGTAGGTGTGGTGGCTTTGTTGACTGGTAGATGTGGTGGCCTTGTTGACTGGTAGATGTGGTGGCCTTGTTGACTGGTAGGTGTGGTGGCCTTGTTGACTGGTAGGTGTGGTGGCCTTGTTGACTGGTTGCTGTGGTGGCCTTGTTGACTGGTTGCTGTGGTGGCCTTGTTGACTGGTAGGTGTGGGGGCCTTGTTGACTGGTAGGTGTGGTGGCCTTGTTGACTGGTAGGTGTGGTGGCCTTGTTGACTGGTAGGTGTGGTGGCCTTGTTGACTGGTAGGTGTGGTGGCCTTGTTGACTGGTTGCTGTGGGGGCCTTGTTGACTGGTAGCTGTGGGGGCCTTGTTGACTGGTAGCTGTGGTGGCCTTGTTGACTGGTAGGTGTGGTGGCCTTGTTGACTGGTAGCTGTGGGGGCCTTGTTGACTGGTAGATGTGGTGGCCTTGTTGACTGGTAGCTGTGGGGGCCTTGTTGACTGGTTGCTGTGGTGGCCTTGTTGACTGGTTGCTGTGGTGGCCTTGTTGACTGGTAGCTGTGGGGGCCTTGTTGACTGGTTGCTGTGGTGGCCTTGTTGACTGGTTGCTGTGGTGGTCTTGTTGACTGGTAGCTGTGGGGGCCTTGTTGACTGGTTGCTGTGGTGGCCTTGTTGACTGGTTGCTGTGGTGGCCTTGTTGACTGGTAGCTGTGGGGGCCTTGTTGACTGGTAGCTGTGGTGGCCTTGTTGACTGGTAGGTGTGGTGGCCTTGTTGACTGGTAGCTGTGGTGGCCTTGTTGACTGGTAGGTGTGGTGGCCTTGTTGACCGGTTGCTGTGGTGGCCTTGTTGACTGGTAGGTGTGGTGGCCTTGTTGACTGGTAGGTGTGGTGGCCTTGTTGACTGGTAGGTGTGGGGGCCTTGTTGACTGGTAGGTGTGGTGGCCTTGTTGACTGGTAGGTGTGGTGGCCTTGTTGACTGGTAGGTGTGGTGGCCTTGTTGACTGGTAGGTGTGGGGGCCTTGTTGACTGGTAGGTGTGGGGGCCTTGTTGACTGGTAGGTGTGGTGGCCTTGTTGACTGGTAGCTGTGGTGGCCTTGTTGACTGGTAGGTGTGGTGGCCTTGTTGACCGGTTGCTGTGGTGGCCTTGTTGACTGGTAGGTGTGGTGGCCTTGTTGACTGGTAGGTGTGGTGGCCTTGTTGACTGGTAGGTGTGGTGGCCTTGTTGACTGGTTGCTGTGGTGGCCTTGTTGACTGGTAGGTGTGGTGGCCTTGTTGACTGGTAGCTGTGGTGGCCTTGTTGACTGGTAGGTGTGGTGGCCTTGTTGACTGGTAGGTGTGGTGGCCTTGTTGACCGGTTGCTGTGGTGGCCTTGTTGACTGGTAGCTGTGGTGGCCTTGTTGACTGGTAGGTGTGGTGGCCTTGTTGACTGGTTGCTGTGGTGGCCTTGTTGACTGGTAGGTGTGGTGGCCTTGTTGACTGGTAGGTGTGGTGGCCTTGTTGACTGGTAGCTGTGGGGGCCTTGTTGACTGGTAGCTGTGGGGGCCTTGTTGACTGGTAGCTGTGGGGGCCTTGTTGACTGGTAGGTGTGGTGGCCTTGTTGACTGGTTGCTGTGGTGGCCTTGTTGACTGGTTGCTGTGGGGGCCTTGTTGACTGGTAGGTGTGGGGGCCTTGTTGACTGGTAGGTGTGGTGGCCTTGTTGACTGGTAGGTGTGGTGGCCTTGTTGACTGGTTGCTGTGGGGGCCTTGTTGACTGGTTGCTGTGGGGGCCTTGTTGACTGGTTGCTGTGGGGGCCTTGTTGACTGGTAGGTGTGGTGGCCTTGTTGACTGGTAGGTGTGGTGGCCTTGTTGACTGGTAGCTGTGGGGGCCTTGTTGACTGGTAGCTGTGGTGGCCTTGTTGACTGGTTGCTGTGGTGGCCTTGTTGACTGGTTGCTGTGGGGTCTGAACTAGGTAAGGCGAGGCGTTGACCTTCTAACAAGCGTGCTTCTTTCATTAATAGTTTACAGTCCTCCAGAGAGGCTTCCGTGTTCCAGCATTTGCCATTCTCAAACACAGGGTCGGGGCATGCGATCTCACGGGAATAGCTTTCTCGGCTATAGTGTTCTCGGGCATATCATTATCGGTTCAAGCGTTCACAACCTCGCTAAACTGATGTTCTACATTGCCTGAACCTAACCTAACCGAGCACCCACGAATAGAAAACGGGACATCACGTCCATTTTGGGAGCCGGTATCATTTTTAATACATCAGTTTTTGGCCTTGGGGTCAAAATGCATACGTCAAAATACAATGTATTATTTCAGAGGACGGATTGATTTATTCCGAAGGCCGATCCACAAAATTCCCTCAGATACAAAGCCAAAGAATAACTATTTAATTTCAAAACAAATTTGTTATCTTTTTCTTAAAGAGAGACAAAGATAAGTTTCTACTAGTAAAGGGAAACGAAAATTGCGAACGTCTTCGTGTTTCACCACATTATCAAAGAAATACAGACAGAGAATTTTATTGATGAAGATTAAGCCACCACAAGAGGTGGCACGGGCATGAATAGCCCGTAAGTGGCAGATTTTTGGAGTGACTGTGATCTTTGGTCGTAAATATAGGACATTGTTGTTGTTGTTTAAGATTCGTTACTTGGAACTTTTTGTTCCAAGTAGCACGGGCTATGGTGAGCCCGTTGTGGACTTACCTGGCACAGGAGCAGGGCTGTTTGCACAGGATTGATTGATTGATGAAGATGATGATGAAGATTAAGCCACCCAAAAGGTGGCACGGGCATGAATAACCCGTAAGTGGTGGCCATTTTAAGCCAATACCAGTATCAAGAGCTGATACTGGAGATCTGTGGAGGTGCGAATGCACCCTGCATGATGGGAGATGTCTCCCTTGTGAATGTGTTAAGATGAAGATGAAGCCACCCAATAGGTGGCACGGGCATGAATTGGTAAGTGGTGGCCCTTTTGAGCCATCACCAGTATCAATAGATGATACTGGAGATCTGTGGAGGAGCGACTGCACCCTGCGTGACGGGAGATGTCTCCCGTGTTTTAAACAGATGAAGAAGAAGCCACCCAAAAGATGGCACGGGCATGAATAGCTCGTAAGTGGTGGCCCTTTCGAGCCATCACCAGTATCAAGAGCTGATACTGGAGATCTGTGGAGGTGCAAGTGCACTCAGCGTGACGGGAGATGTCTCCCATGAATGTGTCCAAGATGACGATTAAACCATCGAAAAGGTGGCACGGGCATGAATAGCCCGTAAGTGGTGGCCCTTTTGAGCCATTACCAGTATCAAGAGCTGATACTGGAGATCTGTGGAGGTGCAACTGCACCCTGCGTGACGGGAGATGTCTCCCGGACCAAGTGTGTGGTGGTGATTGATGAAGATTAAGCCACCCAGATTAAGTAATGCCCAACTACACCTGACTTGACAAAGAACTATAAGCTAAAATATCGATTAATGAAGGTGACATGAAGGTGAGATGATTAAGTGGATATTAACTGGCTATTCCTTCATTCTTGGAATGTACTACACAGACACGTATTGCTTACATAATTTTATACTTATGACAAATCTTACCAATTATAAAGTTATTTAATTTATATAATCCTGGACTTATATTAAAATTATCTAATTCACTACTTTTTATAAATGAAGATTCAATCAAATTTCTCTCATTAACTGATTTACACTCCACAATTTTGCACGAATTAGTCCAGTCAATTGAATGATTACAATCTCTTAAGTGAACAAATAATGCATTGTACTCTTGACCTTATACTATATTTATGTTATTTTATTCTCTGGTCAAGATGTTTACCTGCTTGACCAACATAGAACTTATTACAGTCTGTGAATAATATATTTAAAATGAATCGAGATGTTCATAGTAACAGTGTTGGGTTAGGCTACATTATGTCACTTGGGGTTTCGTCGGCAAGAGACGGATACTGTGCGTAGATTGCTTATGACATCTCTAAAAATAAAGACAATTATCTCCCAATTTCCATGTCTATATACAGTTTTTGTGTCGTTATTTAATAAACAAATTCGTATGTTAAGCACATGGTGTTTCAGGACATCCTCTCTCCCTCATATTTGCAAACGTTACCGTATAT
>NC_091198.1:5919781-5924781 GCF_040958095.1 Procambarus clarkii | reverse complement strand
TACATACAGCCCGTGTGTGTGTGTGTGTGTGTGTGTGTGTGTGTGTGTGTGTGTGTGTGTGTGTGTGTGTGTGTGTGTGTGTGTACTCACCTAGTTGTACTCATCTAGTTGTGTCTGCAGGATCGAACATTGACTCTTGGATCCCGCCTTTCGAGCATCGGTTGTTTACAGCAAAGACTCCTGTCCCATTTCCCTATCATACCTAGTTTTAAAATTATGAATAGTATTTGCTTCCACAACCTGTTCCTGAAGTGCATTCCATTTTCCCACTACTCCCACGCTAAAAGAAAACTTCCTAACATCTCTGTGACTCATCTGAGTTTCAAGCTTCCATCCATGTCCCCTCGTTCTGTTACTATTCCGTGTGAACATTTCGTCTATGTCCACTCTGTCAATCCCTCTGAGTATTTTATACGTTCCTATCATGTCCCCCCTCTCCCTTCTTCTTTCTAGTGTCGTAAGGCACAGTTCCCTCAGGCGCTCCTCGTACCCCATCCCTCGTAGCTCTGGGACGAGTCTCGTTGCAAATCTCTGAACCTTTTCCAGTTTCATAATATGCTTCTTCAGATGGGGACTCCATGATGAGGCGGCATACTCTAAGACTGGCCTCACGTAGGCAGTGTAAAGCGCCCTAAATGCCTCCTTACTTAGGTTTCTGAATGATGTTCTAACTTTTGCCAGTGTAGAGTACGCTGCTGTCGTTATCCTATTTATATGTGCCTCAGGAGATAGATTAGGTGTTACGTCCACACCCAGGTCTCTTTCGCGCGTCGTCACAGGTAGGCTGTTCCCCTTCATTGTGTACTGTCCCTTTTGTCTCCTATTTCCTAGTCCCATTTCCATAACTTTACATTTGCCCGTGTTGAATTCCAGTAGCCATTTCTCTGACCATCTCTGCAACCTGTTCAGGTCCTCTTGGAGGATCCTGCAATCCTCATCTGTCACAACTCTTCTCATCAACTTTGCATCATCCGCAAACATCGACATGTAGGACTCTACGCCTGTAAACATGTCGTTAACATATACAAGAAATAGAATTGTCCCAGCACCGATCCTTGAGGTACTCCACTTGTTACTGTTCGCCAGTCCGACTTCTCACCCCTTACCGTAACTCTTTGGTTCCTTCCTGTTAGGTAGTTCCTTATCCATGCTAGGACCTTTCCCCCCACCTCCGCCTGCCTCTCGAGCTTGAACAGCAGTCTCATGTGCGGTACTGTATCAAAGGCTTTTTGGCAGTCCAGAAATATGCAGTCTGCCCAACCATCTCTGTCCTGTCTTATCCTCGTTTTTTTATCATAGAATTCCAGAAGGTTTGTTAGGCACGATTTCCCTGTCCAGAACCCTGTGTGTGTGTGTGTGTGTGTGTGTGTGTGTGTGTGTGTGTGTGTGTGTGTGTGTGTGTGTGTGTGTGTGTGTGTGTGTGTGTGTGTGTGTGTGTATGTGTATGTGTATGTGTGTGTGTGTGTGTGTGTGTGTGTGTGTGTGTGTGTGTGTGTGTGTGTGTGTGTGTGTGTGTGTGTGTGTATGTGTGTGTGTGTGTGTGTGTGTGTGTGTGTGTGTGTGTGTGTGTGTGTGTGTGTGTGTGTGTGTGTGTGTGTGTGTGTGTGTGTGTGTGTGTGTGTGTGTGTGTGTGTGTGTGTGTGTGCGTGCGTGCGCGCGCGCGTGTGTTTGTGTGTGCGGAAAAACACATGTAAAAAATAGAGAATGCTAAACGCGTTTTCGGTCAGGTGTTCTTAGTGGTCAGGTCACCTGACCACTAAGAACTAATATACTAGTTATATATAACTAGTTCCCCTTCATTGTGTACTGTCCCTTTGGTCTCCTATCTCCTAGTCCCATTTCCATAACTTTACATTTGCTCGTGTTGAATTCCAGTAGCCATTTCTCTGACCATCTCATTGGTCATTTCTCCCCACCTCCCCCTGATAACTGGTTTGAGCATTTTCTGCTGCGAGGGCGGACTCGTTGGTTGTGTTGATGACAAATGTTACAATGGTGACCAGTGCCAACGTTACATTGGTAGGAGCAGTGATAGTTGATAACGTTACAATTAAGTAAACGAGGCAGCTTCGTGCCATGGGGGGAGAGAGAGGCCTTGACACCTCCGTCAGCGAGGAGACGACCTTGACAGCAATGGTCACCCATAAATGTACTTATAATCAATACCAAGCGAGGCTGTAGTGTAGCCAAGGGGGAGTGTACAGGCAGCACTCTTCATCGCTATATTGGTACCAGCATAGAGGTACCCTTTACTACCCGTACCAATGTCCTCGGGCGAACACTTGCCTCGACAGGTAATTAACCACCTTCACTAACTACTGCCATTCACTCCTTCTTAAGGGTCACTCTTTGAGCTCCCTCAACACAACCCATCCTCTTGAAATTATATTACATACAGTAACTAATTGGTCCAACAACACATATATATATATATATATATATATGGTAGCAATCATTCTTTCAAGCATATGTCGTTTAAAACGACATAAAGTTTTAGATTTATGATTCTGGCACGAATCTTCTCGATATTCCTTATGTTTTTCTTCACTGGAGCAGGAAGATTAAAAATTAACTCTCCAATATTACTTTTTACTTTTTATTTGGGTCTGACGCCTAGTGATGCGTTTCGTAAGTTCTCACTTCACATTCTCAAAGACAAATTCTATTGTTCTTGTTATAGCTTCGGCTACTCGGATCAAGTTTTTTTTTTTTTTTTTTTTTTGAGATATATACAAGAGTTGTTACATTCTTGTACAGCCACTAGTACGCGTAGCGTTTCGGGCAAGTCCTTAATCCTATGGTCCCTGGAATACGATCCCCTGCCGCGAAGAATCGTTTTTTCATCCAAGTACACATTTTACTGTTGTGTTAAACAGAGGCTACAGTTAAGGAATTGCGCCCAGTAAATCCTCCCCGGCCAGGATACGAACCCATGACATAGCGCTCGCGGAACGCCAGGCGAGTGTCTTACCACTACACCACGGAGTTCTAAGTTCTAAGTTCTAAGTAGCACGGGCTATGGTGAGCCCGTAGTGGACTTACCTGGCACAGGAGCGCAAATTCTACTGTGTTAGCACCTGGTTAGCATCTTCTAATGGTGAGATGGTAGGTGACATGGATGAATGACATACATGGGGTATTAAATTAATGGGGTATTAATGGGGTAGTAAATTAAGAGTGTGACATGTTGGCAGCTTATGTTCTGGTTGCTTCCGTTCCTGTTGCAGGGTCATTCGGTCCAGCTTCTGAATTGGCCCGGGGTCTTGAAGTGGGTAGAGTGTAACTGTGTATTAGCTGGTTATTGATAGCTGGTCTAGATGTCTTGATATGCAGTGCTTCACTGATGTTTAATCTTCTATTGTCATTGTATCTATCAATTATTTCGGTGTTGCTCGTCAAAATATCCCTGATGATCGTCTCGTTGTGTGTGTCGATTATATGCTCCTTGATGGAGCCCTGTTGTTTGTGCATTGTTAAACGCCTAGATAGAGACGTTGTTGTCTTACCTATATACTGAGTTCGTTGGGGCTGACAATCCCCAAGTGGACATGTGAAGGCGTAGACAACGTTGGTCTCTTTCAAGGCGTTTTTCCTGGTGTCAGGAGAATTCTGCATTGGCAGGTTAGCTGTTTTCCTACTTTCATAATATATTGTTAGTTTTATTTTTTGGTTGACGTCAGTTGGGGTAATGTTCCTCTCAATGATCTCTTTTAGTGCTCTTTCCTTCGCTTTGTAGGCCGTGGAGAAGAAGTTTCTGTAGAACAATTTTATTGGATGTACGGGTATTGCGGTATTAGTTGTTTTATTGCCTGTTGCACACCTCGCCACCTTCCTTTTTATGATGTTTTCGACATAACCACTGGAGAAACCATTGTTGACCAAAATCTGCCTTATTCTACGTCGACCGAGCTCTCACTCACAGCTCAGGGTGGAAGCAGGTGGACGAGGAGTTATGTAGAATAAGACAGATTTTGGTCAACAATGTTCGATGCTGTGATCTGAGATGATTCATCGACCTGAAAGCCATACTGTAAAACTAGGCTATTTATATTTAATCAAACAAAATCAACTCACTTAACCTTATTTACATATTTACAAAATTCAAGGAAAACCAATAACCGAGGCTATATCTATATACGATATCCAGCAACCCCAATAACTAAATCTAGGCCTATGTACAACTAAGTAAATCAAATATCCGAAACTAGACTATTGTACCAAACAAGTGTTTTTAATTAAAAAGTTTTCTAAAACTTACAAAACTCGTATTTTAAGTATTCATAAAAACGGAATGAAAAGTTATAGTGGCACTTTCTATTAGTACAAATCTGTACATACAGACTGGAGGACAGGTTGTGTCATATGAGAATGAGTCAGTGACATACATGCCTTGACACGCTCGAGGCTCGTGTTGAATTATGTAACACCTTTCACTTTAACATATCAACCGACAAAGGGATTTAGGAATAGAATTCACTTAACCTCTGCATGTTAGATAGCGTCCAGGAATGTTGACAAAGATTTCCGCGTATCACGTGGAAAAGGAGAGTCGGCATTTCGACGTAACTATGTAAGAAGCATAGCTGATTAAAGCGGCATTATCGGTAACATGATTTTTATTTATATTTCACAGAAGGTAAGAGCCAAAGCTCCGTGACTTTGCTATGAGCGTGACGCCCCTCGGTGCATGAGGCGTCGTGTAGCCAGGTAAACAATGCCGCTGGGATCGATCCACCGGCCCAGCCTGTCTGGCAGCACCAGATTCAGAGTTCTTCATTTATTATGCACCCTATACCCATCCCGTGGGCAGTGGTGGAATCCTCCAAATTGATGTGCCCTAACCAAACTAGCCAGAGAACTATCGGACAGAAAACGGGACAGTATGTCAATTTCACGAGCCGCTACTGTTTTCGTGTACAGTACACATCAATTTTTTAAATGCAAGGCTGATCTATTAGCCTCCACTTGCAAAATCTTGGTACAGCACAAGAATATTTTCC
>NC_091198.1:5909283-5919281 GCF_040958095.1 Procambarus clarkii | reverse complement strand
AAGTTCACAAGAAAGTTGTAGAGAATCACCACCACTATGAAAATTAATTCATATCTACAGCATTAGTTTCTAAAAAAAATCCTTATCTTCTAATTCAAATGACAATTTCTTTCAGTTTATCTGATTTCTTCCCTTAAAAATTATCCGGTTACCTGGGGAACACCACATCAAAGCTAATTTCTGCAACTTTAATATCCTCCATTGCCATTATACACTGGTCTGTTTAAACAAATCTCCTTTTCAATTCACTCTCCTTACCTCATTTGCATTTGATTTCATTTGCATCAGTGTACTACATCTTGATCCTCCTAGAAATCTTGTTTCCTGTCTCATTTATTAAAAGTTTCTTTGGTGTAGTGATCCAGAGAGGGGCAGAGCTGATGTGTGGCTGTGTACTTACCTAGTTGTGCTTGCGAGGGTTGAGCCCTGGCTCTTTGGTGGGCTTTTGAGGATCCCGCCTTTCGGGCCATCGGTTGTTTACAGCAATGACTCTGGTCCTATTTCCCTATCATACCTAGTTTTAAAATTAAGAATAGAATTTGCTTCCACAACCTGCTGGAAGTGTATTCCATTTTTCCACTACTTTCACTTCCATTTCTCCACACACTCAGTGTGTGTGTGTCCGTCCTCAATACAACATATTGATTACTCCACAATAAGGAGACCGAGCACCACCACCAGGCACACCTCCCACCCGGACGCTCCACATTACGCTACACTCTACCCTCAAGTAACCTGAAAATTACCGTGACAGGCAGGTAATTTATTTAAGTGTATATTGCCAAATCTCACGCACATCCAATACTCACGAACCCACACTCATTATCCACTAAGATGGAACAACACACACACACAAACACACACACACACACACACACACACACACACACACACACACACACACACACACACACACACACACACACACACACACACACACACACACTTTTTTCACCCTGATGCCCCTGTTACCAAGCAGTAAATAGGTACCTGGGAGTTAGACAGCCGTTACGGGCTGCTTCCTGTGTGTGTGCGTGTGTGTGTGTGTGTGTGTGTGTGTGTGTGTGTGTGTGTGTGTGTGTGTGTGTGTGTGTGTGTGTGTGTGTGTGTGTGTGTGTGTGTGTAAATCACGAAAAATAAACACGTGATTAAAAATGTGACAGTGTCAGACCACGGAGGAAAATTGAATCAGGAATTTCCTTAAGTACTTTCATATATTAATACATCTTCACTCCTTCTGGAGATGTATTATTATACGAAAGTACTCAAGGAAATTCCTGTTTAATATATATATATATATATATATATATATATATATATATATATATATATATATATATATATATATATATATATATATATATATATATATATATATATATATATATATATATTGGTAGCAGTCTTTCCTGTAGACATATATTATTAAATATGACCGAAAAAGTAAGATTAATAATTCTAACACGAATTTTCTCGATCTTTCTTATGTTTCTTTTATAATATATATAATGAGAGTGCATATTCCGTGTTGATTATTTTCTTTAGTCCCTTCTGAGCATAAAACTTTCCATTATAATCAAAGATATCTTTAATATATATTACTAAAGTGAAGAAACCAAAAAAGGCACTTATTTTTGGGTTTCAAAGGACGTAGAGCAACCATTTTTACTGTTTACATTTAACTCGTTGACTCTATTAACATTACATTTTAAAGGCTTAACCTAAAGCTTACATGATAAGGAATTCAAAGATATCCATTCCCCTCCCCCCCCTCCAGTAAACACCAATGACCCCATAGGGGGGTCGTTGTAAATACAAACTACTCAGTGGATGGGTATAGTGGAGCATTATACGATCCACCACCACCACCCACAGCCAGGATAAGTATGGTGGAGCATTATACCTCTCACCACTATTCACACGATGGGTATGGTGCAGCATACGTACCATCACCACCCACAGGATATGGGGTAGGAAGTGCATAATAAATGTAAAACATAGATTATATGCAGATTTAGATTGGTTTAAATAAATCTTAAGCTAATGTTTAATATTATAAAAGCTGATTGAATTAATTAATAGAGGAAGCCCATTTTTTAAGTTATATTTTTGGTGGTCAACATGAGTTAAATAAATGAGAAGTGTTACTATACATAGAGTATTTAATAGCAATAATAGGAGCAGCTCTTAGTGGCACAATGGTAACACATTCGTCCTGCAAGGGAATTGCTTGTTAAGGAAGTTTGACTAACCACCAATTCTTGATTGTTCTCTTCGCTCAGCTGTAATCAGCCCGCCCTCATAAACAAAGGCCAAAATCCATTCCATACATCCTCCAAACCCCCTGTTTATGAATGAAAAACGGTTTACACACGACTCACAACTGATGACGTTCAAACACTTCTCGAACAAGTGCTTCGCCGACGACTTTTGTTCGAACCACAACGCTGTAAAGGCTTCATCCACATACTACACATACAAGTAATCGCCAACAGAACCTAAACACCTAACCTAACCTATCCCAGGCCTAAATATGCACAGTATGCTAATATATAAACAATATTCATTTATATTTGAGAAAATTAATATTTTGAATGAAGAGCATGTTAAAACTGATGAATGCGTCTTTGGGGTTGATCGCTGGTGGAATAGACTTGGTCTGAGGACGGGTTGCTGTAATTGTGTACCTGGTTGTAAACCGATCAGCTTGTGTTCCAGGAAAAACTAATGGGTAAGGTTTACCATGTTTCAGAAGTCTGTTTTTTAACTCAACTGTGTGTGTTTGTAAAGGCAAATAAAATAAAAGAGTGCATTGCCACAGACAAAATAAAGTTGGCACTAACATATTTTAGTGAGTTTAGTAAGCTACAACGACCATCCGGTGGCCGTATATGCACTCTGTTACAATTATAGTTATTGTTGTGTCACAGTTAACTACATGAGGCTATGCCCACTCCCCATAAGGCTACCCAGTATCTCGTGCTACCCACTCCCCCAAAATATATGCCTAAGCCATCCAACTTCACCGTTGTAATCACTACCATCATCTTATATCATGGTTTTAATGTTGATCGCAAATTTTACTATAATGTATCTAGAAATAAGCCTCAAATTATACTACAATATACCTGTTGATAATCCTCAAATTTTACTATAATATACCTACTAATTTTCTTTAAATTTTCTTAGAATGTACCTGTTAACATTTTTAATTTTCCTACAAATTACCTACTTAAAATTATCTGTTAGATTAATGATCTGCCCGAAACGCTATGCGTGTTAGTGGGCAGTGTTGTCCCTGTGTTCCTATATTTTGTAGGAACCTGACTTTTACAAGAATGTAAAGCACCCCGCATGCACAACTAGATGAATACAAAATCTCACTAATCAAGCAGCAAGTATATTTTAGTCCAGGATATAATTCAAGCCTCAAGTAAGCCCTGTGCATACCATATACACTAAAAGGTGAAATATAACTCGTGTCTGTATATATCCCGTGCCTTAATACAGTTTAGTTTGTTGTTAGACTTAAGGCTTATCAACCACAGGAGGTTTATCGAGGCCGTCACACTATCCTACTGATAAAAAAGCAAGAACACTTTAACCCTGAACATAGTACATGATAAAGGCAAACTCTCAATGTAAATACACCGAGAAGGTTGGGTACACTTCTCGGTGTAAACCAATCTAAATTTCAGTTTAATTAACCAAAGTGCAAAAGCAGTATTTTTTAACATTGCGAATTAATAATGCTAATGTGAGTTTCTTTACTCTGCTCTTCTCTAGATTTACTAATTAGGTGAATAATATATAACTATACATAATCATTTGACTCGGGGCTGCAGAAGTAGGAGTAATGAATGCTGTCTGATGACGTTCATTCATATATAAGGCTTGGATATTCATTATAGAAAATGATAACTCTTGTTGACGAAAGCAAGACCTGCCATAACATTTTCAGAGCATTTTTACTTTTCTTGTACTAAAATTGGACGATATTATATTGAACTACTATTTTTAGCTTTGTGAATGGCACCTGAATCCAGACGGACACGACGGTGGGACTGAGAAGGAAGTGATGGGTGGCATTTTCACACAAAGAAATTGATATATATATATAGCTGTCTAATGTCGGACTAGATCGCTTTCATCCCGTGCCTCATCTCCCCCGAGGACAGACGCCTCATTATCACAGGTAACATTGTAACGCTCTTGAACCTCGAAATGTTGATGACTGTATACAGAAATAATGGTTACTATGATACAAGTATTTGTTATTTATTTCTGATTTGTTTAATGCTCATGTAGCGTATGTTGAATTAATGCATATTACGTCTTTGCTTTTCTTAGCTTCCTGGATGTGAGACCTGGATGAGGACTGTGTCCCAGGTTAACCTCTGCTGCCCTACCTGCTTCCTTTCCCTGCTGTAGCTGGAGCCTACCTGACCCGTCCTGCTTCCTCTCCCTGCTGTAGCTGGAGCCTACCTGGTTCGCCCTGTCTTCTCTCCCTGCTGTAGCCGGAGCCTACCTGACCCGCCCTACCTCCTCTCCCTGCTGTAGTTGAAACTTATCTGATCCGCCTTGCCTCTTCTCCCTGCTGTAGTTGTAGTCTACCTAGACTTACTCTGCTTAATAACCTGCTCCTTTGCCCGACCTTTCTTAGCCAACTTGACTGTTGTTTGGCTCCGTCCCTACCCTGTCTTTCCCGGTCTGACCTTATCTATTCTTCTCTGACCCTGTATGCCTCCTTCCTGCTTGTCTGACCCTGTTTGTCCTAACCTAATCACTACTAACCCTACATGTCCCGGCATGCTTGATCATCCCGCGGTTACTCTTGCTTAGCTTGCTCCGACACTGCCTCTCTCAGCTGACCCCGTACGCTTCAGACTTGACCTCGTGTTCCGCACCCTGACCACCACCACCTGCTCCAGGCTGACCGCTGTAGCCCGCCTCCTGGATCCACCGTCAGTAGGAACCTCGAGCCACGCGCCGCACACCCCTCGGCCGGGCACCCCAATCGTCACCTCCAGGTACTGCTCTCCCCCCCCCCCTTTTCTCTCTCTCCCTCTATTTTATTTATTTATATACAGCCTCTATCTATTTTCGCTAATTATGTAAGAATATTAATCTGTATATGTAAAAACATAATTTCTGTCGGTCCAAGGTTAGGTGGCCAGATGCTTGCGGCTGGCATTCTGCATTTCAAGACTGCACGTGTGCCTTGTATTGTAGGCTAGGCTGGGCCGTCTACATTGCCTTCCTTTAAGAAATAACGCCTTCAACAATGAACTCCCTATGATTTTTATGAAGTCTGAAATTTCTTTTCTGTACAGTTTTGTTTTACCTGGGGGGCTACTGTTTCTCTAGTGGCCTCGATGAAGACAAGTAGCCGGCGGCTTTTTAAAAGTCCTCCCCTTCGTTTATCTTGAATTGCAGCATTGTTTTGGCATTTCCTGTTTTGTCCTATATTATGACCATGAGTTTTAAGCTGTTGTTTCTTATTTGTGTTACACCTGACCTTTTAAAGAAGTGATCAGGATGTATGTCTTCCAAATTGTTTAGTAATTTTACATTTTCAATGAGATCAGCCCCGTCATGTCTGGTTATCAGTGTTGTTAGCCCTGAAGCCCCTCAACCGTTCCTGGTGAGAGTTAACTTAGTTCAGGAATGATTTTTGTCGCCCGGTGTTGAACTTCCTCTAAAGCAGGTATGTTTTTCTGCAGATGAGATCTTCATGCTTGGGTACAATAATCCAAGAGAGAGAGAGATTTGGATTTGGTATATAAATTTGTTATGTGCTACCAGAAGAGTAACCACCCTGATGTTGCTAAGATTAATCTCCTGCAGCCAACTCCATCGGCTCTATGGTTTCCAGACACCAGCTAGGATACAAACACTAGCCACCCAGCCAATGTACTGACAACCCAACATACCACACACCCAAACAAACGACACACATACGCCAACCCATGGTGGATAGGCCACCGAACTTTCAAACCTCCTCTCTCTCTATACCCACATCCTCTTCCAGAATTTCACCTCCCCATCCCTCTACCTCCCCCATCCTTTCCAAACCCTTTGGACATCAAAGCTAAAGATATGGATTCTATACAGTTGAATAGGCTACCTTTTTTTTTCCTAAAGTCAAAGTTTCGTTTGAATATTTCCAGGGTTTGATTGACTGTTTTTTTTATGCAGCTCCCATTTGCTCTGCAACTTTAAGAGATTGGTAGATTCTGACTGCAGTTTTTTTCAATCTGCTGCAAAATAATGTTGACTTGGGGCTTGTAGGCATAGCACTGGGGGCATTGCTATACCCCCACATGCAAGGTCTTGCATTTTTGGATTAAAAAAACATTTGGCAGTCTTCTGACCATTTGTAGAGTTCAAGTAGAACTCGGTAAAGCCTCAATATAATTTTCATTTCCCACTTTACCATAAATCTTAGATTTAGGAGACATACAAAAGATTTAAGTATAATATTTTTTGTCCACTATAGGAGATTTATTTTAAATGTTAAAGAGTAAGGATTTTTTTCAGACATTAAAATTCTCCTATGTGTTTTAAAGTACATATCAATAACAAAATTCCAGGGTAAAGTGTTTTTGTTTCGCAATGTGGGTGCTTTTGCCCGAAACGCTATGCGTACTAGTGGCTTTAGGTATTGTATGTACTACCTCTATCTTTAAATCTAACAGAATGCTTGTACTGTAACGCTGCAACTATGTATGTACTGTTTCTAAATAAATTATTATTATTATTATTATTATTATTATTATGCCTGCAGGAGTAGCCTCAGCCTCCACCTGGGTCCTGCGCCCCGCTCCGCCAGCCATCTTAGCTCAGCTACCCGCCCAGTCAGTTGTCTACGCTCATCTGCCCGACCAGTCAGCAGTCTCTCTTACCTAGGGACACCCCCAGAAGAGGAGGAAGAAGAGGAGGAGGAGAGGAACAAGTTTAAGCAGAAAGAGGATTCACTCATCACTACCTTCTCAGGTGCCGTTGAGTCCAGATTAGTTGTCTTTCTGTTTATATATTTCTTGCTTTATCCGCTCTATATTCCCCTTCATCTACTGACATCAGACTGCGACGAATTGACAAGCGTCTGATAGAGAAATGTCCATGTTGGTTGGGCAGTTACGTAATCAACAGGCGGTCTCAGTAAGCAAGAGAAAAGACCAGCAGGTGTGGCGCTGTGTGTGTAGAGACCAGCAGGTGTGGCGCTGTGTGTGTGTGTGTGTGTAGAGACCAGAAAGTGTAGCCCTGTGTGAGTATAAAGACCAGAAAGTGTAGCCTTGTGTGAGTGTAGAGACCAGAAAGTGTAGCCTTGTGTGAGTGTAGAGACCAGAGAGTGTAGCCTTGTGTGAGTGTAGAGACCAGAAAGTGTAGCCTTGTGTGAGTGTAGAGACCAGAAAGTGTAGCCTTGTGTGAGTGTAGAGACCAGAGTGTAGCCTTGTGTGAGTGTACAGACCAGAAAGTGTAGCCTTGTGTGAGTGTACAGACCAGAAAGTGTAGCCTTGTGTGAGTGTACAGACCAGAAAGTGTAGCCTTGTGTGAGTGTAGAGACCAGCAGGTGTGGCGCTATGAGAATATACACAGACCAGGGGATATTTCTTCTAAAACATTCTTTGTACAATTAAATTTAGTCAATATTTAATGTGATATGATCGTTTATTCCAAAGGCTTAACGACAACTGCATAATTACATATCGAGATTAGGTTACCCATTAAATTTAAAGATCTCATCCTAGTGCATGTGAACCAGAGAATGGCGGAGTGTTGAGGTCTCACTGGAGCGCCCAAATATATTAAGGGACAGCAGCCCGTCCTCCAAACAAAGATCCAAAAGTGATTCCATGCAGCCGCCAAACCCCCTGTTTATGAATGAAAAGCGGTTTACACACGACTCACAACTGCTGACGTTCGAACATATCCGGAACAAGTGCTTCACTGACGAATTTTGTTCGAATCACAACGCTATAAATGCTTCACCCACGTACTACAAATACAAATAATCGCCAACAGAACCTAAACACCTGACCTAACCTAACCTATGCCTATTTATACACAATATGCTAATATATTATAATATTAATTTATACTTGAGAAAATTCCCGTTTTGAATGAACAGCATGTTAAAATTTATGAATGCGTCTGTGGGGTTGACCGCTGGATGTAATGGACTTGAGTCGAGGACGGGTTGGCAGGGACTGCCATATATGTCAACATGGACCATAGCACTAGAACTCTGTACTATTATTTAAGGGCTCAAGGTAACTAACATTGTTGGTTGTGGGGACAGGTGCTTCCCTCAGCAGCTATAGTGGTGGGGAGAGCTGCACAGCGCTCCTCGAGTCTCCAGAGTCTCCCATCCCAGAGTCACCACCCCTCTCACCACGGCTAGACGAGGCCCTCAAGCACAGTGCCTCCTGCTTCACACGCCTCCAGAGGACCTCTTCTCGCGCCCACACTGCTACTAGCCTCTCCTACCGTGCCAGGCACTCCAGGTACTGTAAGAGGCACCACTTCAGTCTCCAGGTACCCTAAGGCACACCAGGAGACAGTGTCTAGCTACAGGCTCATAAGAGACACCATTTATATCTATAGGTATACTAGACCAACCAAATCTATATCAAGGTACCTTAACATAAAAAAATAATTAGCATAGCTGCACACTAACAAATCACACTAACGTTAGTGTGTTGTTCTGTTGTATGTTTGACAAGTTATGGTGGTACAGTGGTAGAGTATGCGGCTGGCAATGCCTTGTCGCGAGTTCTCCTCACCTCCGGCCCCGCTGGGTTTTCTCGTTGATATATATAACGTTAGTGTGATTTTCTGTGAAAATAATAATAATAATTCATTGTGTCGGGGGACAGGCAGTTAGCATATACATACAATATATGTTAGGCTTATATCAAGGTCCCCCGCCCCCTAGGGTTGAATTACCCACTCCAGGATGCTACTCCACAACAAGTTGACTAACTTCTGCGTACCTACTTACTGCTAGGTGGACAGGGGCATTAAATGATACGAAACGCGCCCAGCCATCGGCCAATTAGCCTAACGTCTATTGTGGGAAAGTTACTTGAATCGATAATTGCAAATATCATTCGTCTTCATCTTGAAAAACATTAAATGATTCACAACATGGTTTTACAAATGGCCGTTCATGTTTAACACATTTGCTATCATTTTATTCCAGCATAGTTGAGGCAGTTGATAGTGATAAGGTTTGAGATGTTGTGTACCTTGACTTTAGCAAAGTTTTTCATACAGAGTCACTTGAAAGACTAATTAAAAAGATAAAGGCCCACCGTGTAACGTGGTGGAGGTGGGGGTCCCTTGATTGTTTCAAACGTGAGTTAGACATGTATATAAGTGGGATTGGGTGGTTATAAATAGGAGCTGCCTCGTATGGGCCAATAAGTTATCTGCAGTTACCTTTATTCTTATGTTTTTATGTTCTTATTTCTGCTCCGCCCGGGATTCGAACCCTGAATTCTCAATTGTGAATCGAGACCGAATCTGACTGTACTACCTTTAATAGTGCTAAAAGTCAAAGTTTGGTCAAATCTTCACGTCGGATCTAAATGGATTTTCTTTGATGCCTTGTAGGATTAGGGATTATTTGCAGTGTATAAATTAGAACCAATTCATTCATTTACGCAGGCCAAGGATAAGCACTCTTTCCTAAGTGTATCCGACCTGTGCAGTTGTGAAGCTTTGCGTTGATCTTCCTTAAAAACGAGGAATTCTTGAGAGCACTATTTAATGGAATGAACAGTGACTATGATGCCTATATCACAAAGAAATCATAATTGCGTGATATATTGATGAGAATAATTTTGGGGCAATGGAGTGACTTGGACCTTCGTTCTGGTGAATGATGACTATATATGTTCAATGTTCAGTGAACACTAAGGTAATTTGGATGGTAACTAACAATGGTCTAAAACTGATTTAGACAGAATTTTCAGCTTTAAATATCTATCCTT
>NC_091198.1:5704283-5904283 GCF_040958095.1 Procambarus clarkii | reverse complement strand
TCAGGCTATGGTGCCAATGTCAGCATTGTCAAAATGATGTACCTTGCTTACATCAGATCTTTAGTGGATTATGCTGCATTTCTGCTTGCTTTGATGCCTGAAAGAAAGCTTAGTGGACTTGAAAAATTGCAGAACGAACCCTTGAGGATAATCCTTGGGTGACCTCGTACCACAAAGATACTTAACATAAGAAAGAAATTTAATATTCCGAGCGTCGTTGATCGTGTTACTGAAATTAACTGTCAAATTGGTATAAAAATGCTTAGGATAGCTCATCCTAACTCTTGCACATAAGCCCCCCAGAATTTCTTTATTGAAGGTCAACATTGTTCCAAATGGATAACTAAAACTAGAACTGAACTCAGAATGTATCAGGCTTATAATTTGTACCAAGAGAGACAACAACGGCACTTTCCTGCACCGTGGGAGATTACATTCTTTCCAAGTTTAATCCCTCCCTTTCCACCCAAGAAGCAAATTAGAGATCAGACCAAGCTTCGTCTTGAGGCAAAGCTCAAGCTATATTGCCATGCCTTCAAGCTATATTGATGTTCTGCCCACAGAGCATTCTCTCTCTCTCTCCAATCATATACACTGATGGTTCCCTTCACTGCCCCACGGGTGCAGATGGAAGTGCACCTATCCTGACAATGGGCGATGGCTTATATTTTGAGTGGGGAGTCCGTATAAACATTACGGGTTATTCATGCCCGTGCCACCTCTTGGGTGCACTCTCCTGGTCAAAAAAGGTGTCCAGCAGCTGGACACCCTCATAAAGACTGTCGAGCAGTATTCTCCCCCAGGCTATTTGCCCTGCTCCTGTGCCAGGTAAGTTACGGGCTCACCATAGCCCGTGCTACTTGGAACCTGTTCCGAGTAGCTGAATCTATAACAACATTCTCCCCCAGAGATAACAGCTTGACGATTAAATGCAACCTCAGAATACTGAAAAGAATTACTGAACAAAAAATTATACCACTTACGGGCTATTCATGCCCGTGCCACCTCTTGGGTGGCTTAATCTTTATCAATCAATCATCGTATAAACAACTGGGCCTCTACCCTTCAGACCGAACTATTTGCCTTGCTTCTTGAACTGAAACGTGTACAGGTCTCCAAACTTAATACATTGATTGTAAGTGACTCTTTGTCATCCTTAATTGCTCTCAACTCTTTAAGACATAACTGTAACATGCTCGTGTCTGAAGCTAGAAACAAATACAAAAAAATTATTAATGATGGTACCAGAGTCCATCATGTGGATTCACGTGGACTCCATCTCATGTAGGCCTCCGAATGCATGATAGAGCTAAATAGTCTCCGTGGTGTAGTGGTAAGACACTCGCCTGGCGTTCCGCGAGCGCTATGTCATGGGTTCATATCCTGGCCGGGGAGGATTTACTGGGCACAATTCCTTAACTGTAGCCTCTGTTTAACGCAACAGTAAAATGTGTACTTGGATGAAAAAACGATTCTTCGCGGCAGGGGATCGTATTCCAGGGACCATAGGATTAAGGACTTGCCCGAAACGCTACGCGTACTAGTGGCTGTACAAGAATGTAACAACTCTTGTATATATCTCAAAAAAAAAAAAATAATAATGAGTTAGCCAAAGAATCTGCCTTTAAAAGAGAAATTTAGTATAACCTTAGATTGTCAATAAGCACTCTGAGAGCAATAGAACACCAAGAGCTTCAACAAAATCGTGTAGATCTGAGGCAAAGTCAAATCGACTCAAGTAATTCCATGTATTATCATACTATCATGCAAGAGGAGCCTGTGGGAACCGACCTGTGAGATTTATATTTATTTAATTTATATGAATTTATATTTACGTTAATTTATATACTTCGATAGCAATTTGTATAATGATAAGTGGACTGTATTTCTGCAATAATCTCATAATCTCACAAATCGATCCTCTACACATTAGGGGGGGTTATTAAATTAATATATATGCAGCCAATCAAACTACAGTAATAGCTACATACATTGATGAGGTTCCTTATCTTATAGTACAGCAGGTTAGTCCACCAGGTATAACTAGGGTGTAGACACCAAATTATCCTCTTTGAGGTAGCTTCCATCACCCAGTAACTGGTGCACATAATCTTCCTCGTCTTGACCTGTCAAAAGTGCGCTAGCTGTGAAGCCAGAATCCTATATATGACAAGTATATCAGAGAAAACAGTACATGGAACATGAAGACCTGGCTTAATTACCTTTAGTTTGAGGCTTCCATGTGATCTAACCGGGTCACCCTATATAATGACATTAATGGCCACTAATGATAAATAATGGGTTTCGGATAGACACTTAACTTGTATTTGTAGACAGCGTGTTGACAATGGTACACCTTTGGGTTCCATAACACTACGTCCAAGTAAATTTAACAGGAGCCGAATTTGCTCCCGTGTGAGCCTCTGGTCTCATATAACAACAATGGCTGCCCTCCTTCCCCACTCTGACGCCTGGCCTACATTGTCCAGATTTCAGAACGTGATAGAAGGGTCACATTTACTTTACTTTAATATTGATAATTAAGTTAATTTATATAAGATGTTTTTATGATGGTAAAGTCCAACGACTAATGTATTTAAGAATAATTCCCAGCAGAATAGCTGGTGAATTTATAATGGTATGTGGTGATGATATCCCGTTTTCTTTAGATGGTAATTCCACTACAAGTTACGTTTTCTATGGGTAACTTGTTGGTAATACAGCTATTATCTGTATGATATTAAATGGTGTCGGATTTTCCGACATAATTCCCCAGGGGGCTGCTCACGGGTCGAAGTCCTGTTTAGAACAGACGAACACCGATACTCCTCCTTCGAATTATTAGATTAATTTGATGTTAGTAGTTAATAATCACACATTTGTGTGTCTGTTCGTACAGGACGGATGTCCCGTACTAGAGTTGCAGGGGTTAGAAGTCTAATGCGATTTCATTTCCCTGTCAACTCTTGAAAGGCTAATATTCAAGCCTTATTACATATTATTTAACCCAGAAGACTGGATGTGATCAAGTACTACAGTCAAGTATGATTCAGGGACTGCAGTGAGATCAGTGACATTAGATATAACTTGAAGTTTCTTCAGGTAACTGGTCACTGATATATAAACACTGAGGCCCATGGAATACATCTTGATTAAATAATAAATGTATCAAATCAGTCATCAGATTTATTGGGGTTTAATTTAGTTAATTGATTCAGAAGATTGAATAGCTCATCAATAAAGTAAAGTATGGTTCTGAGACTGCAGTGGGTTCAGTGACATTGGTCGCAGTGACTTGTAGCTGTTTTAGGCTACTGTTCACTGATTTGCCACTGAGGCCTCATGAACTCATCTCCAGCTTTAAATGATGATACTAACATCAACCTCTGTTACTATAGTCAGCTGTAATCTCCTTAGTATAATGCTACTGGAGAAATATAATCAGCTGACAAATTTAGATTTCTATTGGTATTGTTTATCTGCAGGCATAGGTCTCCTCAGGCTTGATACTGGGCCTGAGAGTAATTTACCTCCTGCAGAGTTTAACATGGTTATACCCTGATATTTAGTAGGGCTACCGATGAATCGATGACAATAGTCTGTCCCTACAAGGAGACCGAAGTCGGTGAGGTGATCAGACTTAATATTATCTGCCAATTTTATTCCTCTATTTCTCAGGAATTTGGCTGTTGCTCTCAGACCTTGAACTTGTAGGTCTACTGGTATTTTGTCCACCACAATGGCTTGTACTCGACAGACGTACCTGCCTAAGCGTACTGATGGTTGTACCACCTGGTAGACTTGAGGTCCTGCATCTGTTACAAACCCTGAGATGTTGAATGACATCTGGGCTACAGGCCTTAATTGTAATTCATCTGCCAACTTTTTAGTGATATATGTTCTCTGGGATCCTTGGTCAAACAACCCACGGGTATGGACCTTGGCCCTCTTATTCAGGATGGCAATTTGGGCAGTAGGCAAAGTCGTATTACCTTTAGACTTTGCCGTATGGACACTCTTTGTTTGTTGCACCTTGCAGTACTGTACTGTGGTGGGAATGCTATCTTCCACCTTGGGGTTTGGAGACGTTGTTTTGGTGTCTCTGCACAATGCTGCATGGTGTCGACCTTTGTTACACCTATTACAGGTGTGTAATTGGGTCTCACAGTCGTTGATGTTATGTTTCCTGAGGCACCTCGTGCAATGTTGCAAATCTTTGAGTCGCTCAACACGGGCGTCACTATCAGGAAAATTAGGGCAGTGGTACATTGAATGTTTCTCATTGCAGAACAAACATGTTCCATAGCTTCCAGTACCCTTTGGTGTCACGTTCTTGGGTGACACAGTAACTATAGGCTTGGAGGGTCCCACTGCATATACGCCCACACTGCTACTGTTCCACTTTGGTGTTGAATTATATTGTCTAGATTGATTTGGAGTACCTTTGGTACTCTGTGGTTTACTATTATTGGTTTCTGAGGGTTTACTTGGTGGTTTTAATTTGTCATGTGTTCGTAATTGATGAACTACTGACTTTAAACCTTCAGATATTTCATTCATGGATAAGATGCTTTTATTGTAATGAGCACTCATTTGTCTCAATATGTCCCTAGGTATTTTCTCCTGGACAATTATTTTCAAGACCCACTCAGCCCCGTTTGTATCTGCTGTCAGGCTGAGGGCATTGATCAATGATTCTACCTCCAGCTTGAAGACTTGGAGTGAATCAGCTGAAGCCTCCGGTGGGGGTAAATGCAACAGCTCATGAACTAAATGTGATGTTCTTACTTCTGGATCAGCATAATTATCCTTGAGGAGTTTTACTGCCAGATCATAGCCGTCATTAGTTAATCTCAGATGGGATACTACTGTTTTAGCCTCACCTGATAATTGGCCTTGCAAATAAGAGAATTTACTACTCTTTGGTAAAGATTGTTTTGAGTCTACAAGGTCAACGAATTTGTTCCAAAATTCGTCCCAATCTTCCTCATCTTTCCCTGAGAAAGTGGGTAAATTAATTGGAGGGAGTCGAGCTTCTGCTTGACTCGTATTAGATGCAACTGTTGTTGTTGTTGCTGTTGCCTTGTTCTGGGCAATTAATTTGACATAAGGCTGTAACGTGGCCTGAGTTTGATCTTCATAATTCGCAAGATCAACCATAATGTCGTCTATTTCTGTTTCTGATAAATTAGTGTTGGCAAGTTCAGCCACATATGTTGCTATTTGACATTTGATTTGCTCAAATTTACCTGCAGCTGCTTGATAATAGCTTTCCAGGTCAGCATAATCAACTGTTGATTGTTGTGACAAATCTTCACATTTCTTGATCTGTCTTGTTAAGTGGCCTTTAAGACCTGCAAGGGTTCTTTTCATTCTCCCTGCATTATCCATACTGGCTCGTTGGTGAAGCCTTGTGGGACTTGTACTTGGGCTGCTCATAATACTGAACAAGCTCTAATGGTAGCCTAGGGTAAATTCTGAACTCACTAGGCAATAATCCTACCTCTACTAGAGGTTAGCACTTAAAATTAATACACATTATATATATATACAATCATACACACTAATGATTTGAGTGATAAACCAGTGTCACTGGAAGTACCTTTAGGTTAGCTCTTCTATATCACCCTAGGATGGTAGAGACACTAATTAATCACTCAAAGGTGTAATGATCATAAGTAATTTATTATATATACAACTCAACTCGAGTTGTTAAAAATTACACCCAAAATAGGGTCTGGACCATTCATTAATGGTGTTAGGTTGTTCAATATAGTACAACTGACTATTGTAATAATGGGACTAGGATGAACGATAATAGTTCAACTAGTCAATGGTTAATATCCTACCCTGTTGTGGGTTGGCAATTAGTAAATATTATACTGTGATCACTAGTGCAATATATATTAAATAATTCTCTATCTTGGAGAAATAATATACACAATTATTGATAATAGCCTCTTAATTAGCCTCTATGAAACTTCTAATATTATCTAGAAGTATTAAATATTATTAGTGACCTCGCGAAATAAAGTCCACAAAATTCGTAGATAATCTCTCGCGAAATGTAACACCACGAAATCCGTGAACAATCTCGCGAAGACACAGTCACTAATTTGGCTGGATTCTATATTAGCGCTGTCATTTCACGAAATAACACGCCACCAAATTTCTGTGGGTGTGCATGAAACCGCTGACTAAGGCTGATCTGGGCTGAGGGAGGCTCCTGAGCTCCCACGAGGCAACGCCGCTGTCTTGACTGGCTTTGTTTAAATAACACTGCACTAGTATATTTAATGAATCCACTGGTTTGGTTAACTGGTTCATCCGGTACTAAGATGACCAAATGTGGGTTCAAAGGATCAAATAATCCGTCATCCGGTTCGAAGGACCAAATAATGTGGGAACCGACCTGTGAGATTTATATTTATTTAATTTATATGAATTTATATTTACGTTAATTTATATACTTCGATAGCAATTTGTATAATGATAAGTGGACTGTATTTCTGCAATAATCTCATAATCTCACAAATCGATCCTCTACACATTAGGGGGGGTTATTAAATTAATATATATGCAGCCAATCAAACTACAGTAATAGCTACATACATTGATGAGGTTCCTTATCTTATAGTACAGCAGGTTAGTCCACCAGGTATAACTAGGGTGTAGACACCAAATTATCCTCTTTGAGGTAGCTTCCATCACCCAGTAACTGGTGCACATAATCTTCCTCGTCTTGACCTGTCAAAAGTGCGCTAGCTGTGAAGCCAGAATCCTATATATGACAAGTATATCAGAGAAAACAGTACATGGAACATGAAGACCTGGCTTAATTACCTTTAGTTTGAGGCTTCCATGTGATCTAACCGGGTCACCCTATATAATGACATTAATGGCCACTAATGATAAATAATGGGTTTCGGATAGACACTTAACTTGTATTTGTAGACAGCGTGTTGACAATGGTACACCTTTGGGTTCCATAACACTACGTCCAAGTAAATTTAACAGGAGCCGAATTTGCTCCCGTGTGAGCCTCTGGTCTCATATAACAACAATGGCTGCCCTCCTTCCCCACTCTGACGCCTGGCCTACATTGTCCAGATTTCAGAACGTGATAGAAGGGTCACATTTACTTTACTTTAATATTGATAATTAAGTTAATTTATATAAGATGTTTTTATGATGGTAAAGTCCAACGACTAATGTATTTAAGAATAATTCCCAGCAGAATAGCTGGTGAATTTATAATGGTATGTGGTGATGATATCCCGTTTTCTTTAGATGGTAATTCCACTACAAGTTACGTTTTCTATGGGTAACTTGTTGGTAATACAGCTATTATCTGTATGATATTAAATGGTGTCGGATTTTCCGACAGAGCCACACATCAATGGATCATCCAATAAAATCAGCAGACTTCTAGATGTTACTACTGCTCGGCTTAGACTCGGTTACAAGTATCTCTGGGAATTCTCATTATCTGCTGATGTAGACCTGACCAAATGTAGACTGTATCAACAAAATTATTCGCACACCCTCCGTAACTATGTGATGGAGTGCGAACAGATACATGAATTCAGAGACAATTATATAACAAATGTTCCAGTGATGTGTAAATATTTAATTCAAAATGATCTGATACCAGAAATCTTAGCCAAATATCCCCAGTTTCCTAACTGTAGGTAGTAACTAAGTGATTGTAACCTATCCACCGCTGCCCACTGGATTGGAGGCGGTGTGCAGGACAAACATTTTCCTCAATTGTGACACTAGCTCTCCACATATGTCAGTTGCTTAATTTAGAAACTGTACTTGTGGTTGATCTCGAACCCATTGATGATATGACGACTTATATTGAATTTTGTAACTAGCTCATCAAGATTGTAACTTGCTTAGCTAAATGAATTGTGGGGTTCAGTCCCTGGGCCTGTTATGTGCCTCTGTAACCCTTTCCACTACCGCCCACAGGATGGGAATGGGGTGCATAATAAATGAACTAAACAAAACGTGCTACATGGACATTTCGTTCCGAGTAGCTGAATCTAACACAACTAACATCGTCATACTTTCACTTCGGCCTCACCTTTCTCGCTTGTTTATTTATAAAACACTGGCTCTGTGTATCTGTCAGATAAATAAAGACCTTAAAAAGGAAGCGTTATCTTCAAATAAAGTCTATCAATGTTTAATATTTATGAACAACGGTCATAAATATTAAAGGTCAACGCTTTCTGTTCTGTTCAATCCTGGAACAATGATTGCTAAAGGTGCGTCTGTTTTTTTTTCAGGTAACTTCCAAGCCAAGCCCACAGATTGAACAAGATGACGAGGAAAATGATCACCTGCCCCCCACAACTTACATTCAGGACATTGTGGAGGATATTCCCGACGATGAAGACTACTGAGAGTCAGGATCAGGATCCGTTTTGTTGTGAGTCTTCACGAAACATCTACATGAGGCTACGGCAGGGATGTATGATATGACTAAATGCGTTACTATGTGCTCCCGGAGGCTGCTGAAAACTTCAGTGACGCTATTTCACTCCACAAATAGATGAGGAAGCTTGACTAGCTACTGAACTTGGTCAACAACATATCATGTTAAGGAAAATATTGTAGAAGATCCTAGGCCTACAAAATGTTATGAGACTATTGAATGAATATATAATTGAGATGCAACATCTGCTCCCACTATATAATGTAACATAAAACTGATGCTTGTTATTCTGCCTCAGTAGGTAAAATAGATTTACCGGAAACTGTACAGTATATTCAGAAACATTCCTGCCCAGAAAACATTATATCAATGCTCTCAGCTGCACTATGAAACTCAGGAGCTAAAGTATCGTTTTCCATAAAGATAACAACAGAAGCATCTAATTCTAAGTAACTACAGAAGAACATTAAGCTTACACAAAACTAGAGCACGTGTGTAATGTTTCTCATGGCCTCAGATAAAGCAATACAAACCTAATTAGTGAATATCACTTGTCATTTATTAACTACTACTATTAAAATAAAGTCTTTGAATGAATTTATTGGCAAAAATTGCGTTATTTTAAATGAGTGGATCTCGGTTTGATGAGTGAATGGTACTAACAAATGCGGTTGTATGCCAGACAATGCGCCAACAAGCATTGTTGACGTAAGACGCTCACATAACATTGTGGCTAATGGCTGACAATCCCTGTCATATACATTCATGACATTGAAGATACCAGCACGTATCTCAGTGACTCGTGCCATGAGCCCCGAAATATATTCACAGCTAATGCAGGTACAATGACGAGCCGAGCAATTGATGACTGCACCGGCCCTTTCTGTGATATAGTTCCCTGAACTCATTTACAATATATATATATATATATATATATATATATATATATATGTCGTACCTAGTAGCCAGAACGCACTTCTCAGCCTACTATTCAAGGCCCGATTTGCCTAATAAGCCAAGTTTTCATGAATTAATTGTTTTTCGGCAACCTAACCTAACCTAACTTTTTCCGCTCCCTAACCTAACCTAACCTATAAAGATAGGTTAGGTTAGGTTAGGTAGGGTTGGTTAGGTTCGGTCATATATCTACGTTAATTTTAACTCTAATAAAAAAAAATTGACCTCATACATAATGAAATGGGTAGGTTTATCATTTCATAAGAAAAAAATTAGAGAAAATAAACTATTTCAGGAAAACTTGGCTTATTAGGCAAATCGGGCCTTGAATAGTAGGCCGAGAAGTGCGTTCTGGCTACTAGGTACGACATATATATATATATATATATATATATATATATATATATATATATATATATATATATATATATATATATATATATATATATATATATATATATCCACACAATCTCATTCATATATAGCTATATAAATACAGATATATAACTACATTCATATACTTACAGATGAAATATTTATTTAAAATACTACTCATCTCTTTGTCTTTATCAGTTACCTGACCTGTCTCAGTTTTTAACGGACCTATCCTTTCCCTAATCTTCGTTCGATATAACTGAAAGGATCTGTCTTTGCTTGTCCTGTCTGCGAACTTCATGGATTCTTGTTGATTGAACCCACACACTAGAAAGTGAAGGGACGTCGTCGTCCCTTCACTTTCTAGTGTGTGGTTTGGTCAACATATTTCAGTCACGTTATTGTGACTCCTCGTCTTCATAGATTCTTTTTGCTCTCCTTATCTCTTTTTGAACATTTCTAACCAGATGGACGAATTCTTGTTCTATACTGACCTCCCCATTCTTAATCCTCTAGTACCAAGCTATCTTTCTACGTATAAGGTTCTTCAGATCCTTTGTTATCCATTTCGGGTCATTAATATTAGATCTATTCAATTTGCATGGTATACTACATTCCTGTGCCTTGCTTAGAATATTTTTTAATAAGTTATATTTTGAATCCACATCGAAATCATGTCATGTACATATATCTCTCCAAGGGAAGACTACAGGAATAACACCCTAGATAATAAACACAAAGAAGCAGCCAAGCAACATAAGTCCATAGAGAACATCACAATCCGGAGAGCTGATAACACCGCAGCCTTCGTCCTCATCCCGACTGATGAATGTCACCAAACTAAATGAAGTCCTCCCAGATGAGACTAAATTCAAGAGGATTACCAAAAACCCAACTGAAGATATCAAGAAGAAAGTCAACCGTATAATTGATGCAGTTATTGCTAAAAAAAATAAAATAAAAGCATTCACCTGTAAAACGTCCAGTGTGGTCTACAACCTTTACGGTAATGTCAAAACCCACAAGCCGACTTGTTGAAGATTATGTAGCTCATCATTCGCCTTGATGATCTTTTCCAGCTGTACTTTAAAGGTTAACAGAATTTTGACAATTATGGCTTAAGCTTGTATGTTTTAATACACTACAGTATTCCTACATTTTTTTTTTTTTAAGTTGTTACATTCTTGTACAGCCACTAGTACGCGTAGCGTTTCGGGCAAGTCCTTAATCCTATGGTCCCTGGAATACGATCCCCTGCCGCGAAGAATCGTTTACATTTACAGTTGTTCCTCTCTGTGAAGATTTTACAGAAAAATTATACCTGTATGGGTGCCGAAGTTCAACCTGCCCGAGGCGCCAGCAAGCCTATATAGGGCCGGCTCTGGCAGCACCAAGTCTCACTCCATTGCTAATTCCACTTTGTAGGGACCTCGGTATAAGCCTAACATGCATATATACACTGGCTGCCTGTCCCCCAACACAATGATTTAGTATTACTTATTATATACAGTATATAAATCCCAATATATTGGATTGATATGTCGTATTGGCGTTTCCCTTTCCATTGGAGCTTTTCGGAGCCGTGGAGAGCGGGGACCTGCTGCATGGGTGACAGCTTTTTCCCCGTATCAACCTACCCTGGCTTTGCGCCTTGGGGAGGCCACTCCAGACCGACAACCAGAGCCCAACTCCATAGTCTCCTGAGACTGATGGATGCCTACTTCTATTACTATACCTTGCTAAAGCGAACACAGTACAGTGTCGTCATAGGAGATTCCTTGATTGGAATTCACTCCCAAATTTCGAAATATCCAAGAATTTTTAGTGTGAAATGCTGTTATTATATGCATAATTTGTTGTTTTAATATTACGTTTAATACGACTGACGTTTAATTTATTTGGAAATACATCACATCTCAACACAAAGACGTTTAATTTACTTGGAAATACATCACATCTCAACACAAAGACAGTATTTGCATTTGAATGTCTTTGTGTTGAGATGTGATGTATTTCCAAATAAATTAAACGTCAGCCGTATTAAACGTCATTGTGTTGAGATGTGATGTATTTCCAAATAAATTAAATATAATTTAGTCGGTCGCTCTCAACTAATGGCGCGGCGCCCACTGGGAGAGAGTTAAGAGCAACAATTAATGAGAAAATCCAAATTACAATAAATCCAATAATTAACCATTAACACCAAATATACGGCAAACAACCTAACCAGATGTAATATGATATCCTCAAAGGTAGATTAAAAAAGTTAATTGCAGAACTTCAGTTACCCAATACAGTACCAGCAGTATATAAAACGTTATCATAAGCTATGGGACTTTTAGATTCAGTTTTAACTGAAATTCGGAAGTAATAATGATACTGTACAGCTGATGCCATCTGTCGACAGAAAAGAACACTATCAAGAGGCCAGCCATAAGATACAGCTTATGCCATCTGTTGACATCAAATTACACTATCAACCCCTTTCCCTTCAAAATACAACTAACGCCATCTGTTGCGTTTCCCATGTACTACCAATAGCCAAACAGCAGCCCATAAGGCGGGTTGTTGGGCTGAAGAAGGAATTCTCGCGCTACCATGTCATTGGTAGAAACTCTTTGTTGACATTCACGACAACAGCCAATCAGAGGAAGGGATCAGCTAAAGGTGCCACCTACTTAATTAATCATCTTTGTTCAGCACATTAGCCTTGCTTACGACATTCTGCTACAACTTTAATCTACCTAAAAAGTCAAGTGCTAATTATTTAAAAGTATTAATAAAGTGACAATTTAATATTGCAGGATATAACAGGTGTTATAGAAAAATGACCTGACTACCTAACTTCTGACGTCTTCAGTGGGTGTTGCCTCACACAAATAATAATAATAATTATATTCTATAACGTCGATTATACGATGCTCCACCCTCTTATTGGACTACATTATTAAGTTAGATGGAAATTTATGTCAGGAACAAAACATATTGTTCAAAAGGACATATTTCTTAGTTTACATTTCATTCATAGAAAGAGTGTTGGTATTCCCTGCAAAAGCCAATCACAGAAAGGTATTTGCAACAAACTCAGGTGTGAGATGTTTTCAGGGGTGTGAAGCAACTGTCGATCATCTGCCAATCTGTGGTGCCGCAGCCATGATATGGTATATGGATCAGGATTCCACTCAGCTAGAGGAGGTCCATGTAGTTTAACAAACATAAGTGCTGATACATGATTTATAAGAATTCTAGAGCGTGTTGTTGCAATTATCAGGTTCATGTGACTGAATCCCCTCTCACACTCAGCAGCACTACATAAGAGCCATGTAGTACTGCTGAGTACGTAATCATGGGACTTGAGTACTACATGGTACTGAGTAACATCTGAATAACGCCAGGTGTTTTATTACTAACTCTTCAAAAAATAAATCCCAGTGTCCTATTTGCCTTATTTTACATATTTATGTATTGATTTTTTTGGCTTTAAATTCTTACTAATCATAACTCAGAAAACACCATCTAGCTTGTATCTTGTAGCTCTAGCATCATTACCTAGCCTCAAAGCCTTACATTTGTCAGCATTAAGCTACATCTGCCAATCTTTTTGACATTTCAAACCCCTATTTAGATCGTTTTGAAGTGATAGTTACTTCCTTCCCGATTTTCGTATTGCTGGCAAATTTACAGATATTGGTGCTCAAACCTGAATCTAAATCATTTATATATATTATGAATAACATAGGTCCCGGGTTTAAAAATTTAATTAATATTAAGAAAATAAAAAGAATTACATATTTTGAGACAAGACCTAGCTAATGATATTAGTTAGCATATAGGAGGCATATGGGATCAACAGCCTACACAGGTAAGTCTTCATTATATAATAATATCCTCAACAGTAAATAGTAATTGAAGAACTCCTGTTGCCTAATACCAGCAAGGTATAAAACCTTATCATAATTGAAGAGACTTTGCCTAACAGCAGCACGGTATAAAACTATCATAAACAACAGGATTTGTAGATCAGTGTTTAAAGAGGATTTATTTATTTATATACAAGAAGGTACATTGGGTTTGTGAGGATACATAGCATGGTATTTACATTCTAGTAAAGCCACTATTACGCGCAGCGTTTCGGGCAAGTCCTTAATCTAACAAAAATTTTTAAAATGATAACAGGTACATTGCAAGAAAAAAATGAGATGAGAGAGATTAGTAGGTATATTAAAGCACATTGGTAGCTCTGATTGATTGCATTGACAGCTTGATTGTTAATTTAACAAAGATTAATAGGCACAATACAGCATATTGATAGCACATATAAGAAGACAACAATGATCATAATGGTAAAGTTGGTTGGATTAGGTACATAAGGATTAGGAGATTGGGTAGCACTAGATTTGAAAATGATAATAATACAGCTTGTCCCATCTGTCGGCAGAAAAAAAAACACTATCAACAGGCCTAGTAACTCTAAGATACAGCTTATGCCACCTGTCGGCATCAAATTACACCACCCTGCAAAATACAGGTGGTGTCATCTATTGCTTCAACATTGCACAGTCAATAGTCGAACAGCTACCCAAAGAAGGGTTGTTGTGTTGAAGTAAGAATTCCCGCGCTTGCATATCATTGGTAGAAATTCTTTGTTGACATTCACCACATCACCCAATTACTAGAAGGGATCAGCTAAAGGCTCCTCCTATTTAATATATCATCTTTGTTTAGCACACCAGCCATTCGTCGCCCCTAAATCAACAGAACACACCAGCCATGCTTATGACATTCTGGTTCAACATTAATCTCCCCAAATAATGAACTGTTACTTATGAATAAGTGTTAATAAAGTGATAATTAAATATTTCAGGATATAACAAGTGTTATAGAAAAATGGCTTGGTTACCAAACTTGTGACGTCATCAGTGCGGGTTGCCGCGAAACAAGTAATTATAAAAAAATAATTATAACATCGATGATACGAGACTTGTGTCTTATTGGACTAAGTTACTCAGATAGATGGAAACTTCAGTCATGTACAAAAGAAACAGATTGTTGTGCAAAAGGACGCATTTTTTAGTTTTATATTATTCACAGAAAGAGTGTTAACATTCCCTGCAGCAGCCAATCACAGGAAGGAATCTGCTAAAGCAGTTCCGCCCCCTTACGTCATAAGGAGCGTCCAGCCACCGATCTAGCTGATGGCTTTCTGTTTATCCCATGCCAATTAACAAAATAAGAGATGAATTTTGACATTAAATGGCCACTCATACATTAATTTATTACCATTAACTTACTGTACCGTCATGTGTGGACTGCAGCCATTTTAAATGCTACAACCAATGGTAGCGGAGGAGGATCGATCAGGTCAAGAAGCGACCTGATCCCCACCCCAACTTCCCCAACTGTTGTACTCGCCTAGTAGTTTTTGTGAGTACTGCCGTTGGGGAGGGCAGTATATGAGAGGTTAAAATAGATTTGGATGAATGTAGTATATACAGAAGTTTGCAGGTGAAGCTTGGCGAGCACTGGTGTGACGGTCAGTCGGTGAGTGGAGAGCACGCTGAATATTGACGGAGTTGTGTGCGATATCTCACAAACGTCTGTACTGAACCACTCTGAGCAAGAGGAACTGAACTACAGGCCATTGTTGTTGTTATAGATTCAGCTACTCGGAACAAGTTCCAAGTAGCACGGGCTATGGTGAGCCCGTAGTGGACTTACCTGGCACAGGAGCGATGCCATCTCTCGACTATAGGCCAGTTACCCCTAACTTGTATACCATGCAAGGTGATGGAGAAGATCGTGAAGAAAAAGCTCGTAGAACTGATTCTACGTAGAACATAGAATCTGGAGAGAAGGATCTTTGTAATACACCACCAGCATGGGTTCAGGGATGATAAATCTTGCCTCACGGGTTTAATAGAATTCTATGACCAGGCCACAAAAATTGGGCAAGAAAGAGAAGGGTGGGCAGACTGCATATCCTTGGACTGCCCGAAAGTTGAGATGCTGGAATAGTACCCCATAAAAGGCGGTTGCAAAAGTTGGAGAAACAATGCAGGAATAAAAGGTAAGGTGCTCCAGTGGATAAAGGAGTCGAAGCAACAAGAAACGACGAGTAACTGTGAAGGGGGAGACATCAAAGCGGCGACGTGGACTCATACTTGGTACTTGGACCCATCCTTTTTCTGATACTGTATATGTAAACGATCTTCCGGAGGGTATAGACTCATTCCTCTCAATGTTTGCCGATGATGATGCAAACATTATGAGAAGAATCAAGACAGATGAAGTTAGTCAGAGACAAATACAATTCAGCTTCAAATAGACACTGTAAACATTAGCAAATAAAAAAATAAAAATGAACATAAGAACATAAGAACAAAGGTAACTGCAGAAGGCCTATTGGCCCATACGAGGCAGCTCCTATTCTATAACCACCCAATCTCACTCATATACTTGTCCAACCCGCGCTTGAAACAATCGAGGGACCCCACCTCCACCACGTTACGCGGTAATTGGTTCCACAAATCAACAACCCTGTTACTGAACCAGTATTTACCCAAGTCTTTCCTAAATCTAAACTTATCCAATTTATACCCATTGTTTCGTGTTCTGTCTTGTGTTGATACTTTTAATACCCTATTAATATCTCGATGACGATGACTGACTGTTGAGAGGCGGGACCAAAGAGCGAAAGCTTAACCCCCGCAAGCATAACTAGATGAGTACTCTTTGAGTTTTGTTAAAAGATTGGGCGGGTCATATTCCGGGGAAGATTTGGATTAAGGACCTGCCCGAAACGTTATGCGTGCTAGTGGCTGTACAAAAATGTACAAAAATAAGAACTCTTGTAAATATAAATAAATAAAAATACAAATTAACTGTAACTAGTTGTACAGTTAGGAATTGTACTTAGTGAACCAAGAATTAGTGTAGAACCCTAAGGAATGTGGAACACTAAGAGATAGGTTATAAAGATTTAACAGACCCATCTCATGTGCACATAAGCTAATGTGAATTTACCTAAATAAAATTGTATTGTATTGTAATAAGCTAATGTGTTAAGCTGTTTGGCAATAAATCCTCTAATCAAATAAATCTCAAAATAAACAATACCCAAATTTGTAACAAATTAGATGGCAAATTCCTTGGCATTCTCATTGACCACAAGCTTAATTTCCAGGGACACATTCTAAACATATCAAAAAAAGTTTCAAAAACTGTGGGCATTCTTTCTAAGATCAGATATTATGTACCACGCCCTGCCCTGGTGACTCTCTATTACTCCCTTATCTATCCATATCTCAACTATGGTATTTGTGCTTGGGGCTCTACTACCCAAAATCACTTACGTCCTCTAATTACTCAACACAAAGCTGCTATTAGGACAATATCCAATTCTGGCCCCAGACATCACTCGGTACCCCTACTTAAATCTCTGAATATGTTAGACATTAAGTCACTGCACATTCTCTCATGTGTATTATACATATATAAAACGCTAAACTATAATGCCAATCCTGATCTCAAAAGCTTCATAGAAGGTTGTATCAGAACCCATGAGCATCACACCAGAAATAAATACAGTTTTGATATTCCTAGAGTACGACTTAATCAAACTAGAAATGCTCTACAAATCAAGGGGACCAGAATGTGGAATGACCTTCCCAACCATGTTAAAGACTGTACCTCTCTCAACCAGTTTAAGTTAAAAGCGAAGCTATACCTAATAAATTCCCTGTAACCTACCTTACCCTTCTATTGTCAACCAATGTCTGTTTTTTTCTTTAAAGAGCGCTGTTTGTCGACATAATTGTATTTGTGCTGCTTTTTCATCTATGTTTTCATTTCTTGTTTTCATTCTACTCATTATGCTCAATTAGTATTAAGCTTGTCATTTAAGTTTATCATGCCCGAAACGCTTTGCGTAATAGTGGCTTTAGGCATTGTATGTACTAGCTATACCTATAAGTTAAACAATCCTTGTAAATATTTATTGTATGTATGTACCTTACCTAAATAAAATTGTATTGTATTGTATTGTATTGTATTGTATGGAGCAAGTATATTACAACTTAATATACTTGCTACATCAGTTTAGTTTAGTTCATTTATTATGCACCCCATACCCATCTTGTGGGCGGTAGTGGAAAGGGTTATGTGCACATAAGCTAATGTGAATATGGAGCAAGTATATTACAACTTAATATACTTGCTACATCAGTTTAGTTTAGTTCATTTATTATGCACCCCATACCCATCTTGTGGGCGGTAGTGGAAAGGGTTACAGAGGCACATAATGGGCTCAGGGACTGCACCCCACAATTCATTTAGCTAAGCAAGTTACAATCTTGATGAGCTAGTTACAAAATTCAATATAAGTCGTCACATCAACAATGGGTTCGAGATCGACCTCAAGTACAGGTTCTAAATTAAGCAACTGACATATGTGGAGAGCTAGTGTCAAAATTTATATGTTTGTCCTGCACACCGCCCCCCATCCAGTGGGCAGCGGTGGATAGGTTACAATCACTCAGTTATTACCTACAGTTAGCATCATCTTCTTTTTATTTTACTGTAATTCCAAATTATAGAAAATGAAGATAGTGTCAGCGGAAGAAAAGCGAGCACGTGACGTCATCAACACAACAGCCAGGCAACTCCTGAGAGCCGTCTTGGTCGCGTCTAACTTGTAACACTCCTAAATCTTGTGTGAACCTCAACAGTGACTTGTCCCACCCTGCAACAGCACCTGTGCAATCTTCGCAAGGCGTAAAGACCTTCGCACAAACTGTAAGTAATCATAGAAATGATTAGAAAGATGTCCAGCACGTATCAGGTCATGAAGGCATTTCATTTTATTTTGTCATAGCATTGGTGTTTTTACATTCTTGCAAAGCCACTAACACGCTTAGCGTTTCGGGCAGATCTTTAATCAAAAAGATAAATATTGATAGGTACATTGTAGCACAATTTGAAGAATATTAATATGTACATTGTAGCACAATTTGAAGAATATTAATATGTACATTGTAGCACAATTTGTGTTCAGCATAATAACTACGATGCAAGTTGATGGCAGTGATTACAATGGTGAAGTTGCATATCTTAGTCACTAATATAGAGTGAGTGGGAAGCACGCAATAATTCATTGTGTCGAGGGCCAGGCAGCCAGTATACATACAGTACATGTTAGGCTTATATCAAGGTCCTCCCACATGGTCGAATTACTGGAAACAACCCCACAACAAGCTGACTAACTCCTGGGTATCTGTTTACTGCTAGGTGGATAGGGGCATGAGGTGATATGAAATGCACTCAACCATTTCTGTCCTGCCCAGGATTTGAACCCGGAATTCTCAGTTGTGAGTCGAGAACAAACCCGACTGTACTACTGGGATCTTTTAATGTTAATAACCTAATAATAATAATAATAATAATAAATTATTATTATTATTAAGTAATGGTAATATCATCTCATAGACATGATAACATAGGATAAAAACCCATACTTGTGTATTTGTGAAATTTGAAATAATAGTAATATACTGTATATAGGCGCTATCTGAAATGGGCCACTTCGTGGCAGCTCGTATTTATATTGATGAATATAGCGGCTGCATCTAATAGGCCTATTGGACCATGTGACAACCACTCACAGGGATGAAAAGTAAATGGTCGATAATATATATAGTAGAGTACAATATACACAATTTGCTATACACATTTACAATACAATTTACAATACACATACAGTATATTTATTTTATTGGCCCTTCAACAAAACTGGCATTAAAACTATAAAAACATGCTGTAGAGAAGGAAGTAATCAACATGATAAATATTTGAATAATACACAAGGCTTGGGAAAAACACATTAATACTCAGGTATGCTACTCAGATTAGATGGCACAGTATGAAATTACTACGAACTTCTTCTTATAACAAGCATTTGCTGCATTTCTATTCGGAGAATTGCTTTATTATTGGCTTGAAGTCATTGGTCTTCAGGATGTCATCTTACATGCACACTGAGTGAAAGCCAGTTCAAACAATGCTGCCCTATTGTGCTACAAAGCAGGATTTTTTATAAGTTTTGGTCTTGAAAAAGAACGTTCTCCTGTACAGTTTGTCACCATCATGCACATGAACATTCTGAGTGCAATTTTAACATTAGAGAATACAGATTTCAAATTGTCTGAAATTATTTTTTTTGTACAGTGCAGGTCATATACCGTGTCTCGCAATTTTCATAAAGCCATGTAGTGCTTGAGATGCTCAGATTCATTTAAAAGGTCATCATAATTCAGGTCTTTGTCATACATATTAGCCAGATGTTCACACTTTTTCTTTAGTGCATCAGAAGCAATGTTTTTCAATTCATTGAAGAAAGAAAACATATTTCTAATCTGTGAATAAGCCTCTGCACATATTGTCAGTTCAAAGATTAGTATCTAGATTAGGGAGGAAAGTTTCCACCTTGAATGTTTTGGTTTTAATGAGAAGTACCTCTTCTGCTGACCCATTATATTTACTAAGATCCACACTTCGTTTTTATTCCCAGTTTTTTCCCATCACTGTAAGCTGTATCTGGACATGTACTAATTAGGTCACACAATGACCTAATTGTGGTCATTGTGCAGTGACCAGGTCATGGTGTGGTCTCTAGGCTGCATGGTAAACCTCATTTTTAACCCAAATTAAAAAATATAAGCTTGATTATGCTGCTACTGAGTCGGTAATCTTAAATGATTCGGGTACCCTTGTGTTTAGACAAAAGAGCATAATAGTGATGAGAAAAAATTAGTCGGCCTCATGCTCCCCTAAACCAAAACAGGTAGAAACTTAACCTTAATATATTTTATCTAATCTAATATACCGAAGCCATCCCACTATCTAAACTTTTACTGTATTGTTCTGAAAATTCTATTTAAGGTAATTTTTTCTTTCTGGACTCGTCTACCTCCAATTCTAGTTCCCATCAGTATGTGCACTAGTACCACATTAAACATGTGGTATCAGTGCACATGTTTAATGTGTTTTATTTTTCTGGTTGAATGCACAGTAATAATGTTGTGGTAGGTTAATTATATAAGTTAGGCTTTGAAAATATAACCTACTGATAGTATTGAGATTGTTATCAGTATACTGATATATACAGTACTAAGTGAAATTTACTTGATTCAAAAGTACTGTATTTCAGAGTGAAGAAAGCTGCATTTGCAAGCGGCAGCTCTACGATGAAGGTGACATAAAGAGGACAGCTTGTCAAGCCATTGGGTTATAAGAGTTTGATGGGAGTTTTAATCTCTTAACTTACACAAGATTTTCGACTAATTAAATAAAAGCAAAGCAGATTAGTAATATGGATTCCACCAGCCCCAAAAGAGTAAAGGTAAATATTTTATAAAAAAATACAGTATTAGAAGATAGAATTTGAGTAATAATTAATATAAATATACATGTACACTGTACAAGGAAATAGTGCACTGTCTTGCTCGAATAAAGCAAATCTTAGGTTCATAATGTGCGATTTACCTAGATACAGTACCTAAAACCCAGGGTAAGTTTGTAAACGCCATATTGAATTCAGCAATGATGCTTAAGTATATGCTATTCCTTGTACTGTGCGGTACTGTAAATATGGATGCTGGTGTCATTCTCACTAGCATGAAATTAGTAACAGTAATAGAAAATATATATTTTATCGTGACCTGTGTTACCGAGGTCGTATATTTGATGTCCTAAGTGTTCATTTCTGTGTTCCTGTCGTATATGAATGACATACTGTATGGTGTTTACTGCAGAAATTCATGATTATTGAGCAAACTAAGTCTTATCTTGTCTTACATAGCCTGAGAAACTGCTGCTTCAACAGGAGACCCAATGTCTTTGGGCCAGTAAACAGATTGGTTACTTATTTAATAGCATTGTTGAATAATTTGTTGAGAGATCATTATGTGCCATGGTTTCAAATTCAGGTTTCCAGTTAAGCATATTGTATTCTTCACATAAATCATTTTATCTTTTGAGTTATGTATAGTAGTCTAGAATCTTTCCCCATTATGTCTCGATCAAATTTTGGATAATATCCTTCTTGAGTTGATGCAAATATTGGCAAAATTTACTTGGCTTCTGGATTGTTAGTGCTTATGGTCATTTCTTACCTATCAGTGACTCGCTCTTTATGTCCCACCTCGTAACCATTTATACTTGACGTGCTAATTACTTTTCTTTAAGTTGTGGACGGAATGGGCTTCAACAGCCTCTTCCTTTAATGCATTCCACTTGCCGACCACAGTACAGGGAAAGAACTTATTTACATCTCCAACTCTGTGTGTATCCAGCCTCCACTGATGTCCCCTTGTCCTACCTCTTTTTAATCTAATTAGGCTTTCTTTGTCTATTCCCTCTCAAGATCTTATATCTGTACCTCTGTTTCTTCTCTATTCTAAGGTTGTGAGGATGAATTCTTTCAATCTTTCCTTATAGCTCTTAATTTTCTCAAGTTTTTGTTTATTCATCACAAGGTGTGAGTTCCATGCTGGTGCTACATAATCAAGTACTTGTAATGGTCTCGCATAGGTAGTATGTGTGGCTGTAAAAGCATCCTTGTTTAGATTGTTAAATGGCTTTCTTATGTTTCTAATAACTTTGCATATTCTGATGCTATCCTGTTTACATGGACTTCTGATATTAGTGTTGGGATTACTGTATGTCTACTCCCAGATCTTTTTCTCTTAATTGTTCCTTCTAATTGTCTTCCCCTTATAATGCAGTTAAATTTGTCTCCTATTTCCCCTATCAATTTTTTCTTTACCTGACACTTACTTAGATTTGAATTCCAGGAACCGTTTATCATCCCACTCTTGAAGTTTGTCGAGGTTTTCTTGCAGTACCCTACAGTCCTCTTCAGTTTATTCTCCTCTTGAATTTTGCATCATCTGCAAACATTGACATTGACATGAGCTCGCTCCCTCTGCGAGGTCATTTACTTTGTTTCCTGTCTATCAAGTACAGTACTCCTGTACCCAGTCCAGTGTCTTTTCTGTTATTCCTGCATACCTCTCTCTTGTGTGTTAGTTTTTTGAGAAACTATCAAAAGCATTTTGACAGTCAAGAAATATGCAATCTACCTATCCTGCAGTCTACCCATCCTTCTTTTTTCATGTCTTATTTTGGTGACTGTCATCGAATTCAATAAAAGTTTGTTAAGCACGATTTTCTCTCTCAGATGCGGTATTTGTGTGTGGTAATTACTTAGGTAATTGCACGCAACATGTAGTTACAGGACACCACGAGCTATGCTCGTGGTGTCCCATCTTCCCAGAACTGTCATATAACGCTTTGAAACTACTGACTGTTTTGTCCTACACCTTCTCACTTGACTTATTCCAACCGTCTACCACTGTTTGCAAAAGAAAACTTTTTCGGAACCTTTGTTTCATTAGCTTGAATCTGTGTCCTTTTGTTCTTGAAGTTGCTGATTTGAGGAATTCCTCTTTGTCAATTTGGTCGATTCCTGTTATTTTTTTGTAAGTGCAACTACTGCATTTTCCAATTTTGGTCTTGCAAGTCATGAACAGTTTCTTTAGTATTTCAACATCCATGTAATTAAAAGGGATTCTGAAGTTGGAAAGAGCAGCACATGCTCCTCACACAATGTCCTTTGTGTGTTCCTCTGGTGACATTCTGCTATCTAGAATCACCCCAAGATCTCTCTCTCTCTGTTAGAATTCTTTAACTTAATTTATTTAGCTACTTGAGGGGGGGGGGGCCAATGAATGAATGACCTCTGGTAGAGCCCTGGTGGCTTCCTGTCTCCTTCCCTTCTTTCCAGTCTCATTGGTTCATTGGGATGGTCTTTTTCTGCTCCAGAAATAAATGGCGAGTTGGCAGAGGGCCAAGCTGTGGGCCAGTTTGTGGCAACGATTGGTACTAATGGGCTCGAGTTAGTTAAGAGAGAATTATTTTGTTTCGATTGAATTGTTTGGTTAGTTGTTTGGCAGTTATGAGGCTTCGGTTCTTGTGATCCCAGCAGTTATCTGTAAAGTTTCGCTGTCTTTCTGGATGATTTCCTGGTGAAATGGCGGAATCTCATTTGTTCTCTGTCCCTCTTTGAGGGGTATGTCTGGTTCTGGCTCTGGTCCTTGATAAGGCAAACAGACCTTCCGCAATTGATATGACTTTGTAGTATTGGGCAATCTCGGATAGATAGCTACAGGGAACCACTGGAAGAGGCATTTCATTCATTCATTTTTAAAGGACTGTTTTCTTGTATTTCCAGAGGTATAGGCGTGAAGACCCAAAGTCCAGTGATGAGGAAGATGATTATGAGCCTTATGTTCCAGTCAGGGAGCGTAAGAAGCAAAAGCTAAAGCAGATACTAAAAATCTCACAGGTGGGTAACTTATAAATTTTAAAACAAGTGCATGCAAAGCTGTATAAAATTTGTCCAAGTTTAAGGCATCCTAACTATAAGATGCAAGATGAGTTTTGGACATAATTCAGGCTAAAATGACTTGGAACCTGATTGCATAGTGCACCCTAAAATTGTGCCATAACTTGAAGACTCCACAAACTATTTGAGTATTTATTCAAAATTACTCACTACATACTTTACAAAGCTTAATGCTGTAGATTATCTTTTACAGAACTGGATATACAATTAATAATACTGTAATAAAAATAATACTTTATATAAAAATTCTTTTAAGCTACAAAAAATACAAATTCTTTAACACTTTAACAATAAACCAATGTCCAGGCAGATATTATAACCTCAGCTCTTCCCTCAAAGGCCTGTCACAACAATCTTTTCAGACTCTTACCTCAGCCAAAGGGCAGGTGGGTGGTCGGGTGGCCAGGGGGGGGAGGTGGGGTGGCCAAGGAGGGAGGGGGCAAGTGGGTGACTAGGGAGGCAGGTGTATGGTTGGGGGGTGGGGGTGGGGGGTGACTAGGGAGGCAGGTGGATGGTCCCGGGGGGGGGGAGGGGGCACGAGGGCAGGTGGGTGGGCAGCCAAAAGGCAAGGTGATGAGAGGGGGCCAAGAGGGCACGTGGGCAGGGAGGGTGGCAGTCAGGTTTAAGCTAGAGGGCAGGACAGGTAGGTGGATAAGAGGGCTGGTAGGGGTAGGTGGGTGGGTAATGTGTGAAACCTTGATTTGGTATCAGGTCAATGCCTCGGGGACCCTACTACTGAGAGGACTGAACTACTAGCCTTGGGGACTGAACTACTGAGATTCTGTGACAAATTCTCGCTCAGGTCAGCAGATTACAGAACCGACTAGGAACGAGAACTGGACCTCATTCACGAACAATGATGAGCTAATCAGAGACATTACTGTCTCGGACACTATGTACTCGGACCACAAGATCATTGAAGTGCAAACTAACATCAATAACGGTAGTAGGACCAAGAAAAACAACAAGCAAGAAGGGCTATTCAGTAAATTCAATTTTAATAATAAAAGGATAGACTGGGAGAAAATAAACAGGGAACTTACAAACATTCAATGGGAAAATGTTCTAAGTAATAAAAATCTTACACAAGGAATAGAAAAACTGACTTCTGAAGCCTATGAAGTCTGTCTGAAACATGTTCCTTTGAGGAAAGCCAGAAAGAGGTCCAACATAGAAAGAGAACACAGACGACACTACAAAAGAAGAAAAAAGTTAACGGAAATGCTGACGCAAACACGACTTTCCATACAAAGAAGGAATAATTTAAGCAGGGAGATTGAAGAAATCGAACGGAGACTGAAGCATTCATATCAGATTGAAGAAAGGCAACTAGAACAGAAAGCAATTCAAGAAATAAAGAAAAACCCAAAATATTTCTTCACATATGCTAAATCAAAAGCAAAAACCACTGCCAGTATTGGACCTATTCGTACTAGTGAAGGTTCATATACTGAGGATGACAAAGAAATTGGCGAAATCCTAAAAAAGCAGCATGAGGACATGCTTACCACCCAAATACACAGCATGAAAGTGGAGGATCCGGACAACTTCTTTATGGGTGATATCCAAACCCCTGTAAATATAACTGATATCAACATGAGTGTGGCAGATTTTGAAAGAGAAATTGACAATATGCCCATACATTCAGCTCCAGGTCCAGACTCATGGAATTCAATATTTATAAAGAAATACAAAGTGCCAGTAGCACAGGCACTCGGTATAGTGTGGAGGAAGAGCTTGGGCACAGGGAAGATACCAGATGGGCTTAAAGCAGCAGACATAGCCCCTCTACACAAGGGAGGTAGCAAAGCATTGGCAAAGAATTATAGACCAGTTGCACTAACGTCCCACATAATAAAACTATTTGAGAGAGTGATCAGGAGTCAGGTCACTAGTTTCATGGAGACCAATGACCTCCACAATCCAGGCCAACATGGATTTAGAACAGGAAGATCATGCCTCTCCCAGCTACTTGACCATTACGACAAAATCACTGAGACACTGAAGAAAAACAGAATGCAGATGTGGTATATACGGATTTTGCAAAGGCATTCGATAAATGTGATCATGGAGTGATAGCACACAATGGAGTGATAGCACACAAAATGAAGTCAATAGGAATAACCGGTAAAGTAGGAAGCTGGATACTCGGTTTTCTGTTAAACAGGACACGGCGAGTAACAGTCAACCATATAAAATCGAGTCCAAGCGCAGTTAAAAGCTCTGTTCCTCAAGGTACAGTCCTTGCAACGCTACTTTTCTTTATTCTCATATCAGATATAGACAAAAATACAAGTCACAGCTTTGTATCATCCTTTGCAGATGACACAAAAATCACTATGAAAATTACCTCTGCTGAAGACATTGAAAAACCTCAAGCTGATTATTAATAGTTTTCGACTGGGCATCAGAAAATAACATGATATTTAACAGTGGTAAATTCCAGGTACTCGAGTACGGTAAAAATGAGGACCTTAAACATAATACAGGGTACAAAACACAATCAAATGTGCCCATAGTCGGAAAACAGCATGTAAAGGATTTGGGAATAATGATGTTTGACGACCTAATGTTTAAGGAGCATAACCAAGCAAATATTGCGTCGGCCAGAAAAATGATCGGATGGATTACGAGAACTTTCAAATCCAGGGATCCCATCACAATGGTTGTACTCTTCAAGTCACTTGTGTTGTCCCGTCTTGAGTACTGCTCAGTACTCACTTCCCCCTTCAGAGCAGGAGAGATTGCTGAAATAGAGGGAATACAGAGAACATATACGGCATGCATAGACGCGATAAAGCACCTAAATTATAGGGATCGTTTCAAAGCCCTCCAAATGTACTTACTTGAAAGAAGACGAGAGAGATATCAAATAATGTACACGTGGAGATACTAGAGGCCCAAGTACCAAATCTACACAGTAAAATAACAATGTACTGGAGTGAACGATATGGAAGAAAATGCAGGATAGAACCAGTGAAGAGCAGAGGTGCCATAGGCACAGAGAACACTGTATAGGATTATCCACTGTATAGGATTGTATAGGATGTATAGGATAAACATCAGAGGTCCACAGTTGTTCAACACCCTCCCAGCGAGCATAAGAAATATTGCCGGAACAACCGTGGACATCTTAAAGAGGAAACTAGATTCTTTCCTCCAAGGAGTGCCGGACCAACCAGGCTGTGGTGGGTATGTGTTGTTGCTTGGTACGGGCCGCTCCAAGCAAGAGCCTGGTGGACCAAACTCTCACAAGTCAAGCTTGGCTTCGGGCCGGGCTTGGGGAGTAGAACAACTCTCGGAACCCCATCAACCAGGTATCAACCCCTAGTGGATTTATTTAAATCCTAGGTTAAATTACAGTGCTTATAGTGTTTCGAGGGTGCAGGTTCAAGTCCTCCTCATGACTCCGACTGATGTTCACAGGGTGCCCACTGTTACTCAAATGATGGAGGTTACATCTTCACTACTCGCTGTCTTCATCACTACCAATCATCCTTACCCACTATCTTCATTACTTTAACACTCTTAAGTACACACCAAGGGGGCCTCATAGCCTGGTGGATAGCGCACAGGACTCTTAATTCTGTGGCGCGGGTTCGATTCCCACACGAGGCAGAAACAAATGGGCAAAGTTTCTTTCACCCTGAATGCCCCTGTTACCTAGCAGTAAATAGGTACCTGGGAGTTAGTCAGCTGTCATGGGCTGCTTCCTGGGGTGTGTGTGTGTGTGTGTGTGGTGTGGGGAAAAAAAAAATAGTTAGTAAACAGTTGATTGGCAGTTGAGAGGCGGGCCGAAAGAGCAAGGCTCAACCCCCGCAAACACAACTAGGTGAATACCATCACATCTTCCCTCGCCTTTGCCGCCTTCCCTCACCTTTCTCCCACTCACCACTTGCAGATGATAAGTCACAATAATGTGACTGAAGATTAGATACCCAACCCAGAAATCTGAAAATTATGAATTGAGAACCTTTGTCAGTCATGTATGCAACTTGATAATGGTCCGGGATGGACCGAAACATTGTCAGTTCTTCATTTTTGGATTTGTGGTTTGGATGTCCACTCGCCACCTTCTTTACTCTTCAGCATCTTCTCTATTCTTCACAACTTTCCTGTCATTTTTGTTATTTTAGTAAGACTGGAAATTAGTATGATTTACTATTTCATGCAAAGGGAAAAAAGAGGACATGGGGGGGGGGGGGGCTGAACCCCAACTCTCTTATAACCATCACTGGACAATGACCAGTCACCCTGCAAAGTTTGGTGAGGCTAGTCCCATGCATCTAGCCCCCAACCTCGAGCAGGCAGACGGACACAGGTGTTCTCTCTTATATATACTGTATATAGATTATAGATAACATGTGAAGTGTTGCAAGGTTAATGGCACTATCATGACATTAGCCATTTCTACCCCCTCCACATATCTGTTTACTACTTGCCTACCACCTGTTGTTGGTTCCTGGGACCAACATCCCCAAAGCCTGGTCTCTGACCAGGCCTCCTGGTTGATGGTCTAGTTAACTAGGCCCCTGAACCTTTTTCATAAAAGTAAATGTTAGTACAGTAATAGTTAAATCTACTGTACATTTCTACAATAAAGAGGACTGTGTCAATATTTATCCATAGTCATTCTTACATTATATTCTTAACGTTACTATTTTTCTCTATGTTGAGGATGATGATGAAAGCGGTGGTGTTAGTGGTCATGAGAAGGATGGAGAGACCAAGGAGGAGGATGTTCAGGAAATGGCCCGCAAGAATAACATTTCTCTCCTTGACCAACACACTGAACTTAAAAAGATTGCTGAAGGTGAGTAACAAGTAGCATACACAGTAGAATGGAAAATACAATGCATGTGATCATAAGAAATGTAATTTTTACATTTTTGTTTTCTGGAAGGGGCCTCTTCCTGTACTCATGCTGCACTGGATAGCTCCATGTCTTTTGAGTAACATCAGGCCTTTGCAAGGTAATACAAGTTTACTGGAGACCAGAAGCCAAAACTTGACTCCTTCAAAGTGGCACAGAGTGCAGGGACCCTAACCTCCAGGAAGGTAAAGTGAATCAAAACAGACAAAAACAAGGCAAGTGCAAACAAAGTAGGAAATGACTCGCCCAGTTGTTAGGTCATTCACCCTCTAGTTGCAGCTGCTCACCACCAGGTGGCAGCACTGGAAACTCTCAGCCCCAACCAGCAAACCCCTTCAGCTAATCCCCTGGTATCAGCATATTCCGACTGCTCCTCCAGTTATTCTCGACTCTTTGGGGTTCCAGTTTTGGTTTTCTTAACAAGTGGTGGCCATCCTTTGAACTTTGTTCTGTGAGGAGGTTCATTTCCTCGAATACTTATTTTGAGTTTAATTTAATATTTGCTTTATGAGTGTGTGTTTGCACAGCCTAAATTACTGTGTGTAACTGTTCGACGTGAGTTGCACGAGTCTAGGACTATCTTCCTTAGGTGCTCACTGGTATTGCTGTTTTGCCCTGCCAAGGTTTCTTCCCTGGTGAGTTCAAGGGCTCTTCTTTGAGAGGCTGAATTCCTGTGGAAGGTACCTTCCCCCGAGTAGTGCAAGGGTTTTGGGAACTCCACTGCGAGGCTCGGAGGTTAATGGCATTTGGGGTTTATATTTGGAGGAGGTGCACAAGAGTGTGTGATGTTCCTACCACACACCACTGGTGCTTTTAGCAGCCACTTATTTGATAGGCTGCTTCTGCTGTTCATAATTGAGAGTGGCGTCGGTACCTGGGATCCCTCCTTGGTCTTCACCTTCAGGTTCTGGAAAGCCCCCACAAGTTTTGGTGAGGTCCATTATGAGTCGACTCACCGAGCCCATTCTCACTGGTTTCGAGTTTGTTGGATGTCCATTAGCATTCCTACATACCAATGGTTATTATTACTACCCACAACATGCTGTCTGTTGGGTGGGGTAACACTGTACTTTTCACCCTTGGTTCTCCATTCTAGTTGAGCCTCTGTCAAGGGACGAGGCTTATTAGGCAAGCAGCTTCATTGAAGAAAAGGTTTTCCTGTATTTGTTGTTTGCAGCTTGGTGTCACTGGGGATGCCCTGTCATTGGCCCCTGTGGTGTTTAGAAATTTTGAATTGGACACTTGCTGCAGAGTGGGGGTTAACTCAACTGCTGCAGCATACAACCACTCTGCAATTAATAAAGAGCTGCTAGTGGGGTATACCTGGAACATACCTGGAGAGTAGTGTTCTTTTACTCCCTGAGCCCGGCCTGGAGCCACGGCTCGCCTTGTGATAACCTGATCCAACAGGCTGTTGCTTGGAGCAGCCTGCAGGCCCACATATCCACTACAGCCTGGTTGGTCTAGCACATTTTGCAAGAATGTGTCTAAGCACTTAAAGACATCCACCTTTGTTCTGGCAATTTTGCTAATGCTTGCTAGGGATGGTGTTGAACAGCTGTGGCCTCTTAATGTTAAGACAGTGTTCTCTGATTGTACCCATGGCATCCTCTACTCTTCACTGGTTCTATGCTGCATTTCCTTCCATATGTCACTCCAGTATCTTTCTTACTGAAGCTTTTGCTTCCACAACTTCTTTTGGTGCATTTCACTTGTTGAGCACTATGTACAGGTTACAAATATTTCATTAAATCCCCCCCCCCCCCCCCATGTCCTCTTACTACAGGCCCTGGATCCATGATACCAAAGGAAGGGTTGAAAACCATATCCACTGCAGTCCCTGAGAAATCTGATGCTGACAGGAGATGGCTGCAACTGAAAGAACTGAGGAGACAGCATCCTCAGGAAATAACGGGCAAAAAGGGGGAGAAGGGCAAAAGGGACCAAGTTGAATCTAGAGAATGAACCAAAACAATCAGCCAACATGCAGATTGGGCAGAATAGAGACCTGCCACCGCCTCGTGAAGGAGGGGAGCGAACAACTTAAGCAGTGCCTCATAAGCCCAACTGCAGTAGACATGGCATCCAGGCTGCCCTGGAGATGGGCAGAGAACAGCTCCACTGCAGCTCCATTTTGCCACAAACCAGTGACCAAATGCGAATGAGCCCTTCATATTATGCTCAAAATGCAATGACAGCATAAACAGGCAAGCTCTGAGTGGCACAAAAGCACCACCACCCAAGAACTACTAAAAACTTTACTGATTTCATGGTACTTGAGCGTTTGGTGTAGGGAAAATCCATGCCCTAAAAAAACCCAAACCACTCCCAACCTCAGATCCTCACAGCAAAGTCAAAGACCTGTGCACTACTCAGGGTGAGGATCTCTCCGTAGGAGGATGGCCTCTCAGGAATGGCTACCCAAACCAACCCTATCATGGTGGGCAATGCTGGTGAGCAAGTAGAGAAGGCAAACTATAGCTTGAGGTGAACAGTTTATCAGAGTCCATATAAAAAGTGATGAACAAAAACAGATGCATGTGAAGCAAATGCTAAATGAACAAATGAGTACACAAGCAAATGGGTCCCTGCAGGGCACAGAGTCCAATGGATGGCGTTTACTTGTCTGAAAAACTATGACTAGAAGTGCACTGATGGATATGAGAAATGGGAGTAGTGTTGCACAATTGCACCAAGCTTAATAACGGATAAGTTGTCTGAGGTGAGCTGGTGACCGAGTGGTGCCACCTGGTGGTAAACTACTAGAGGGTTAACCACCTAACTATTGGATGAATTGTTTTAGTCTCATTTTGTGTGTTTTGTTTACCTTGCTGTAGTCTGTTTTGCTTCACTCTGCCTTCCCAACAGACTTTCTTAATCTGTGTGATATAGTATCCTCGGCTCCCTGTGCCTCTGTAGAGGGAGCCAGGTTTTGGCCACTAGTACCCTGTAGACTTAGGACGACTCAAAGGGCCTGGTGAGATTCGAATTAGGTGGAGCTATGCAGGTTGCTAGCAACAGGGAGCCACCAGAGAAGCCCTTCTAGAAAAAAGATACTGTACTAGTATTCACTTTTACTAGGCTAAGCCTAAAATAATTCTTATCACCTGTTTCCTCCCCCCCCCCCCCTTTAATAGAAATGGTTATCTCCTTGTCTAGTCTTATACATTTTTCCAATAAATTTATTTTTATATCTCGAATTCAAGGTGTAATGTTTGCATTAATCTGTAATTAAAAAAAATGTAAATGTACAGAAATGCAATTTGTTACATTACAATCTTTCCATTTTATTTTTCAAATGGTAGTACAGTACACGTCTATACAGTACTGTACTAGTATCTCGGTTAATGTTTTGTATTGTTACTGTTTAGCTCGCAAGGAATCTGAGTTGGAGAAACAGCGTCGAGAAGAAAAGCGACTCTTGGAAGCTGTTGCAGAGAAGCGAGCACTAATGGGTGTTTCTGAATTGGCCCGTGGTGTACAGTATGAGGATCCAGTTGTAACAGCTTGGAATCCTCCCAAACGTGTCCTGGCGATGGACAACAAGCGCCACGAAAGAGTTCGCAGGAAATACAAGTACAGTATGACATTTTATGTTTATCGAGTTAGGTACAACAAGTGGTGGTTGACAATATTGGTCATTTATAACCCCACCACACACAGGAAGGCCTGGGGAGGTTAATGATAGAGGCACTGAGGCCTGCCTAAAGGTAATATGAAATATAATGAGAGTTAAGATCCAGATACCTGGTAATTTTAATCATAGGGATTTTTACCGAGTAATAAAGGACCTCCTTTGGGGGGATGAATCATGGGAAACAAATTTGGCTGACACAGCAGGCAAGCATTTCTTGTGGCAGTATATCTCTGAGCTAACAAGAGGAAGGGAAGAGGACACACTAGCAACACTAGACCTGGTGTTGATTTAAAATGAGGCTGCAGTTGAAAGACGATAAAGCATAGGCCTGGTCGAGGACCAGGCCGCAGGGACCTTGAGCCCCGAAATCACAAGGTAACCGCAAGTTATGGGATAGCCATCTGAGCCAGCAACATTATTGTGTTAGTACATGATGAATGGAGTCACATGAAGGAGTAAAAAAACTAAGAGAGAGTGATTACAGACGAGGGGACTATAGGAAGTTGAGAGCCGATATACAAGACAGTACAATGAGAGAGAGAATTAAAGCACATCCTGCAGACTCCACTCTGTCCACATTGTGTCTTCTGTTAATGCACTGGAGACTTGGAATGGAGCCGCATAAATTGGACAGTCTAGACTCCAGGGTGTTGAACACTCCATAAATTTGCATTCCCAGGAGAACCAAACTCTAAGTCAGCTGAAGTTCGGTTGTTAGTCATGCCCTGCATTAAACAATGATTACAATAAACCTTTGTTACCCCTCATTCTTGTTCAAGCAATGGGCAGTTTTTTATTTTTTTATATACACAAGAGTTCTTACATTCTTGTAAAGCCACTAGCATGCATATTGTTTTGGGCAGGTCCTTAATCATAATTTTTCCCTGGAATATGAACTGCCAAATCATTTAACACACTAGGTACTCATTAACTGCTGGGTGAACAGAGGCTACGGTTAAGGATTGGTGCCCAGTCAATCCTCCCAGGCCAGGATACGTAAACAGGCCAAAGCACTCGCGAAGCGCCGGGCGAGTGCTTTACCATTGAGCCACAGGGACCACCAGTACTCTGATCATGTCAGGATACAGCCCAACAGGTATAAATGAGAGGACTGTCCTCCTAAGTGCAAATCAAACTACAGTATTATCAACTCCTTGGCACTGTATGATGTATGTGCCTTAACAAGAGCCATGGGCCAATATCCTTAACGTGAATGATGGAGGCTGGAAATGAAGCCTCGCCTGCAAAAGGCATGTGTAAATACATTAGAAGAGGGTGGAGAGGCATTGAATGAATCATTGAAATACATTCAGCAAGAATCACTTGGTGAGCAATTGTTTTAAAGCTATTGGTATGCAGACCAAATGATTGCTCGTGATGCACAAAAACCTCGGATATCTGGTCACCACTTACAGCCACACATGACCCGAAGGATCCACTACAACACGTCAGTCTATGGAGTTTACTATGGTTTACTATGACTTCTTTGGGTCCACAAGAAATGGAAGCTTTAATAGTGTAGCTAGGTTTCTGCTTCTGTGTAGTATACACTGATGTGAACTTGGGGTCCACGCCAGTGAAGTGATGTTCTTGGAGGATTAATATCATAAGCTTGCTGAACAACCTTTTACCAAGATATAACCCAGAGGAGAGGGCCTGAGAATTTTAACTCAGTCCTTTACCTTAACTAAGGGGTTTTAAATAATTTTATATATACAGTAATTTATAAATATAAATATAATATTTATATTTTCAATATTTTATAAGCTAATAAAAGGGGGGATATAAATAAAAGTTTATAAATATAAATTCAGAAAATAGATATGTAAACACTGGCTTTGAAATGTGGTTGCCAGTTTGTGGAACAAGTTCAGAAGTAACTGAAGGACAGTCATTGGGAAGTTTCAAGCATCGGTTGGACAAGTGTGTGAGTGGGAGCAATTGGATATAAATATGAGCTGTGATGCAAAAGCTAATAAGCATTCATTATTTCTTATGTTCTTAAATGACTATTAGGTATATAATAAATATATAAACGTATACAAATATGATGTGAGTGAATGAGTGGAGTACATTACAATTCATACATATGGTTGATCTGTAATTTCTTTGATTTTTGTTTTGATTAAATTTTTCTTAAGGTGTGTTTCAAATTCTTTTTCCAGGATCATGGTAGAAGGAGAAGACGTTCCTCCTCCACTTAAGAGTTTTGCTGATATGAAATTCCCACGATGTGTTATTAAAGCACTCCAGAAAAAGGGAATAGAGAAGCCTTCCCCAATTCAGGTACACCACTAGGTTTATTCTTTGAAATGTTGGAAAAGTTGTTAAAAAATAAATGTTAATTTTGTAAACATTTACTGTACTTGTCTCCTATAATAGGTTCTGTGAGCTTACTGCATTAGCATGTCAGAGCCAGTATTCAATGAGTGGCTCCTGAGACTTTGTCAGTCTACCAGGACCAAGCGTCAACAATATTTTGCTCTCGTAAGAGCAGGCAGAGCATCTGGAGATAACAAATCGGCTCACTTCTGAAGTGAACTCCCTAGAAAGCAGAAAAGTGTTATAAAACAACCCACATCTCTTGTGAGAAAAGCTTGGGAAAATCAAATAATCCATCTGATGACAGGCAAACTACACCTACCATAACTTTCCTGGCCACTTCCAGGTGGCAGCCTAGGTCACCCAGAGTCCCAACCAGCCCCTTAACACATTCATCTAGCAGTTCTATCCATTTAACATAAGTGGCTGGCCTTCCTTGGGCCTTGATCCTACATTTCGGGGTCTTTCTTTGGGAGACCCCTCTCTCAAATTTGCCTAATTTTGTGTAGTACTTGCAATTTAGTTGCCAATGCAAGATCTGTTATGAGTAGTCAGTAGGTAGTTCTGTTGCTCTTGGTCCCTGACTCTGTGGAGGCCTACCTACAGCTTCTGTGTCATAAGTGCTTCCCCTAGCTGGTTCTTCTATGTCTGGTCAGTGCTCTGCTTACTCTTTGTTGAAGGCAGTAGTGCCTCGCAATTTGCACTTACCCTTTTGTGGTTTGCCCCTTTGACGGGGCAGTGAGAGGGGGGGGCTTGCCTGGTTTGCTAGCTTCTGATATCACGATAAGTGGGCTTTTTGAGTTGTTTTGTGCGGCCTGTTGTTGCACTGGCACCTTGTGGGTTAATCCTGTCTCCTTGGTCCCTCTTTTCTAAGGCTTGTATTTCTTACCATGTCTGGAATATTATCAAGTCTAGCCAGTCAGCGGTCTATTCCCCGGAGCCCGTGATGTTACGCTCCACTCGTGGCGGTCAATTCTAATATGGCTTGGGCAGATATTCATGATTGGGGGTTTGGGTGGTCAAACAGGCTCATGGTAGCCAGATATATAATTGAGATTTAGTTAGTGTCCTTGGTTCTCATCGATCCTAATGTTGCCCCCAAGATGTGTTTCACAGCCATTTGTCAGAGGACCAGTGGCTCCTTGTCTCCATCCCTCCCTTCCGGGTTTGTTGGGGGGGTTTTGTTTTTATCTGCTCCAAAACCTTTATCTACACCTCCAGGTGTAGCTAGTTTAGAGTGAATTACTTTTTGGTTGAATTATTTGGGGCAGTTTGGCAATGTCAAGGTTTCGAGTCTTGTGAAGCCAGTAGTTGCCTGTAAAACTTTGCTAACTTTTTAGATGCTTTCCTGGTGAAATGGCAGAATGTCATTTGCTTTATACACCTCTGAGATGGGGTCCAGACTCTGGCTCTGATCTCGGGTAGGCCAAACAGATCTCCCACTACTGTTGTGACTTATAGTATGGAGCATTCTCAATGAGATAGCTACAGGGAGCCACAGGGGCTCAACCAGAAAGAGGTATTTCATTACATTGAATGCTCGGTTTTATTGGTGGTTGTGAGAGAGCAGCCTCGGAGTTCCATCGCTTGCTTATGTTGCACTATTGTATGGCTGTCAAGTGGTGCAACAGCGAGTCATGGAATCTAACCCATTGTACTCGGTGCACAGGTTGAGCATTTTGCTGTCTGTTAATGCTGTAGATCTAATTTGTCTGGTGTCTAATGAGAGCCCTTGGCTTGAGCAGTATGTTGGTGCTGCAAGGTGCAATGTAAGTTGTTCTAGCAGAGAGAGATGCTGCATGAGCATTTACAAGAATAAGAGTAAGTTTCACTTTCTGTTTCAAGCTAGCTGTCAAATGTGGTACATTGCTGCAGGTGATCCCAAGGGATTACTTCAGGTATGGTCAACTGTGGCTACTTCGGCTGGCTATGATATGTCTAATGCTGCCATGATGTCGCCAGGCTCACGTGACTAACGACTTATTGGAAAGCTACCCACGTCGTTGAACAGTTTCCTGATTAGTGAGAAACAATAGACAAAGCCCGGGATAGATAGTGGTGTTGTGCATCCCGACAATGCACCTGTATTTATGCCTGGACTTTCATCAACATAAGATGTGCTGGTATATGCTATCAGGCCATATAGCTATACTAACATTTTCTAAGTTCGTCGGTAATGTCAAGTTAGCTGCACTGTTAATTAAGTAAATGCGAGAAGTGGCAAGGAATCCCATGGTGCAATATATATTAAACAATTTGTAGTGATCAAAGCTGCGAGAAGGTAAACCAGATGCAATGAACTGTGTGAAGACTTTCATCATGATTCATGTATGTGATCATTAGAGAAACTGACCAGTTAAAGTAAGGTTAGTTTATGCAAAGTGCAAGTGTCGTAAAGAGGTAAAGTCCAAGTTCTGGTTCCACTGTCCTACTGACCATGTAATTACCCAAGTGTATATACAGGATGAAAGCTATGATCTTGGTGTCACGTCTTCCCAGTACTCTTTGTGGTATAATACTTTGAAACTACAGTACTGATGGTTTTGGCCTCCACCACCTTCTCACTCTGCTTGTTTCAACCGTCTACCACCCTGTTTGCAAAAGAATACTTCCTAACTTTTTTTTGCAACTTTGTTTCTTGAATGTGTCAAACGACCAACCATATGCCCATCACCAGCCACCACTTGTGATATTGTTAATGATACCACCTCCAGTCAAGTAAGTCGACAAGATCCACACGCCAGCCCAGTATATGAGCTGCCTCGAGGAGTTGTCGTAGTATGTTAGCCGAGTGTAAAGAGGTGTGAATGGATTATGAAAGACTGCAATTAAAACAAGTACTCTAATTTTGTTTACCATTTCTGCTCACAATCCTGATGCAGGATTCTCCCTGTTGTTGAGGAGAATCTGACTCTAATATTGTGCCAGGAGTCTCCCTGATGCAATATTAGCTTTGCATAATACCAATCAGCAGAGTAAAGTTGCTCCCTCTGTATTAGCAATTGTTCTTTGAATAAACGTTTATTTTGTATGTTTGATGCTTACACTGATCCCCCCTCTAAATAATGCCATTCTAAACTTCTCGAAATACTGTCACAAGTGAACTATTCCAATGCTCCATTGTATTGAAGTCATACTCGATATAAATAATTGATGTAGAGGAACCTGAGAAGGAACACTATACTATATTGCATTCTTTAGCTTTGTGGGACTTCCATGACCAATTAATTGCTTATTTACCTATTTATAGACAAGTACATTTGGTTGTGAGAGTACATACATTGGTGATGTTATTAAAGATTTTGGCAAAGTTGACTGATAAGGCTCTCCCAACAGTTGGATCCAGAATTGGTAAATTGCACTCTGGATCTTGGACGTTTTTGCTGTCGAGTCTTGTTGTCTTGCTGTCGAGTCTTGTTGTCTTGCTGTTAAGTGGAGGCATTTGCATATCAACATTGCATACAATTGCAACCCACACAAAGTAAAATTGCACAGATTGACAGTGATAGAGGTAGAGATTTGTGACTCGTAAAGTATTTATGCAATACTGCTGGAACCAATATTGGTTCATATTGGCCTTCCTCTCTTGGTAGATATTTATTCGAGTGTTGATTCATGCCGAACATTGTCACCTCTTCTGTCGTTAAGCTTTAGTGGAGCCTCTCTTGTTTGCTTTTAGTTTGGATCTTGTGTTGGCAGCTTTTGTTAAGGTTGTTGAGGCTTGGTCCTCATTTTGTTACCTTAAACCCACTGCAGGTTTGGAAATGTATTGCTCTTGTAGCAATTTTCTCCAATGTTGTATGTCCACAGCCAATGTCAGAGCCCGGGGCTTCTAGCAGACGAATTGGGTGTTGGCGGCATTTTTATCTGCCAGCCCTTTATTTGCCTTGTCAATGGTGTGTCACTGGGCTGCTTGATTCGCTCCCAACAGTTTAGCATTCCCTCTTCACATGGACGCTGATTTCCCTGGCTTCTTTTGCCATGGGTAAGTCCTATCCTTCATTTTATTTTGCTCATTTCTTGTTTTATGTTTGGGGATAAAATGTAAAAGAGCCACTGATGATGCTTACCCAGAAATGGGAAATTGAGATACTGTTTATCATTACAATATGGGTCTGTGTGCAACTTGTACTAATAACCTCATAAACCTGTGCAAGTACCGGGGAAGCCCAGCCCCATGCCAGATTATGAAAAAAATAGTAAAACTTGGCCACAGGTAAACAGATGAGAATTTAAGATGCTAGTTATTATACCCACATAGAAGATATGGAAAAAAAGTGATAGTTTATCTATACTGTACATACATTTTTAAACGGTGACAAAGAAAACAGAATAGTTCTGAAGGAACCAAGAACACGAAGCTATGCTGGTAAAACTCTAGTACGTAAACGATAGTGTTGCCAGGTAATAGAAACTGTTTTCCTTGATAATTAGAGGCATGGTTAGTGTTCAAAATAAATTTGAAGATTGGGATGTATATGCCAAACCTACTGGTAGTTTTATTTCTACTCATAATACACACAATTTTTTTTTATACCATGAGTATAGATTACTTTCTGTAACTAGAAATGGCTAATAATACACATTCATACAAATTTACTTAATATATTTACTTTTACAGATGCAGGGTATCCCAGCAACTTTGAAGGGTAGAGATATGATCGGCATTGCGTTCACTGGCAGCGGGAAGAGTATGGTGTTTATTTTACCTATTGTTATGTTTTGCCTAGAACAAGAAAAGAAGATTCCGTTTATGAACAATGAAGGTCCATATGGTAAGTTGCTGATATGTTTGTGCCTGCTTGCTATGTCATCCATTATCCATTCCATTTTATTCTTAGTACAGGTACAGGTAAGTGGGGATTGTACCAGTATTACATATAATATGTTGTAGACAAACTAGAATGTGAAATTGGTAATACTCTTAATGCTAGTGATTTTCTATATGGCTTTCTTTCTAAATTCTAGAAGGAACAACTAGTCAGAGTTATAAAGAAATATAAACTTGTTTAACACTATGCTATGCAATTTGGAAAAAAAAAGTTGATCAATAAACATTGATCTGTCATATTTAAAGGTTTGCAGTTTGAGCTATTGCAAAACTGTTTGCTTGATAATCTAGTTGTCTTCACACACTGGTGCTTAATGCACGAGGACAGGTACTCGGCCTCAAGAATCTTGTTCTTTGGATATTGAAATTGGGTAATTTAGTTTTCAAATAATAGTTTTCATCATTTTATTCTTATGTACAAAGGTTATTGCGTGAGGTAATGTACATAGGTTATTGCGTGAGGTAATGTACAAAGGTTATTGCGTGAGGTAATGTACAAAGGTTATTGCGTGAGGTAATGTACAAAGGTTATTGCATGAGGTTATGTACATAGGTAATTGCGTGAGGTTATGTACATAGGTAATTGCGAGAGGTTAACGTAATATTAACACATGTTCTGCCATTTTTTCAAATCGAGTGTGTGTTGAGAAACCATTAGTTCTTAATTTTGTCAGCTTGTTTTAAACGGCTAGCCTGAGTTTTGCAAGCTTGTCTTGGATGTTCTGCATGATACATTTATTATTATAAATGAATGATGTGAATGTTAATGAACTTCAATGAAGGGATTGAGCTATGCTAAATTATTCAAGATGTTTAATAGCAGTGTCATTATATAACATGCACTTATGTTCCTGGTAATGGCGCATTCTTTAAAAATGCAGAATACAAACAGAATAATGTGGAAAATGTAGGGTGTGGGAGTATGTGTAGTTAAAGTATAAGTGTGATACTCTTGGTGTCCTGTTTTCTCTAATGTATATTATATAATTTTTAAGCATCTATTTGGTGTGCACATTATACTATCCTCTAATTTAGTGTATTCCATCTCTCTACTACTCTTTCTGGAGGGAGCCCTCCAGGTGGCTTCCTGAAGCTATATTGCTAAAATTGCTCCATACTAAAAGGTCACATCAATTGCAGAAGTTCTGTTTGGCCTACTGGGAACCAGAGACAAAACTTGGTTCCCTTCCCAACCTGTTCACAGAAGCACAGGGAGTGAGTGACAATCTGCCACCCCACTGGAAAAATCAATAGAAATTCAGCGAAGCTTTACAGACAACTGGAGGGTTCACAAAAAACAACTTGAAACCTTGAAGACAAAAAGACAATTCTGCAAATGATTCACACAGAACAAGGAATTTACTCGAACTAGCTCAAAATTTGTTAGTACCGATTACTACCACAAGGTGGCCTGACCCCAGCAATCAGCTGGCTCCCCATCTCATTTGTATTACTGATGAGGCAACATTTGGATCTGCCTGTAGTGTTGTGGTCTGTCACTTGTGGGCAAGTCCTGCAACTTCAAGCTAAATGTTGGACAAGCTAAATGGGCTTGGCTCTTGTTGCATTTCGCGCTTCTCGGCTTCATTTTTTTTTATCTCTGGGTGCCAGCGAATGCTTCCCATTGTATGTCGGTTATCTTTAGTGTGTTCTAGAGTTCACCCATAAAATGCCTGGACACTGGGTAGAGAGTCTCACCGTGGACTAATTACTGATCTTTGATTCTTCCTTTTGGTTCTTTGGCCAGGGGCTTTCTTTGGTTGTTCTGGAGGTGCACTAGGGTTCATGTGCTTGTTTATATGTCATGATGTCGCTATTCATAGCCTCCTTGTTTTGGCTGTACTTGGTGATTTGGTCTTTCAGTGAGTGACCCCCCTCCCCCTCCCAATGCCTAGGATATCTGCTTGGCTGGGTACCTTTAGGCCCTGGGAATTCCCTGTGGGTCTCTGGCATAGTCTGTTATGGATTGTACCTGGATGGGGTTCTGGGAGTTCTTCTACCTGGGGCCGGGCTTGACTTGAAAGCTTGGTTCAACAGGCTGTTGCAGGGATTGGCCCATCGAGTCCACCCTTGTTGAGTTGGAGTTTGTTATTTGCTCAATGTTTTAACTACCAGACGATCATTGTGCTCCCTGACCCAGATGCCTGCTGGGTCAATGACACCTATGACCGCGAGTTTTGTAAGGTTTGTTTTCACCGGGTCTCTGCATTTACGTATTCCTCTTCCCAGTTGGAAGCTTTTCTGGCAGCTACCACTTTGAGCTAGGGTTGCTTGAGTTAGTCGTTAGCATCATATTGATCGACTGGATGCCCTGGAGTTTGCCCCTATGGCATTCACGGGCCAGGACTTGGAGGTGTTGGTCACCTGCACCTGGACCTATTCCACACCCTGATCTCCTTTCCCTGCAGGGTGTGATTTGTCCTGCTTCTGGTCTCTCTCCCCACCCTCCCTCTCTCTACCCCTTACCCCTTGGTTTTGGCTTCAGAGCATCTGAGCGTTTTGGAGTTAGGTTAGAGTTTAGCTTGTGGTGTAGCTCGGCCTTCCTAGTGGTGATCCCATCCACATCGATGGCAGAAGCAGTTAAGCCTTCTGGCACCTGCTGGGATTTTGGGGCAATTCGTGTTCATAACTGTCCCATTCACCTTGCTTAAGTCTTCTCCTTGAAAGGACATCTTCCCATTGCAGTATTCGTGCAAGAACTTTGGCTCTGCCCCAGAGCTTTTGTGGCAGGCTTCCAGAGGTTGATAGGGAGCCAGATGAGTGCCTGTGGGCACTCATCTGGCTCTCATTCATCTCATTCAATTCTTTGTAGACTTTGGCCTTCTCTATAGACATTATTTGCTGCATGGGGATAATTTTTTTATATCCTCTCTCCTGGTTTGATTGTTTGGCTGCTCCCTCAGGTTTGACTCCAGGTCCCATTTGGTGCTTCATAGTCATCACATTTCTGGAGGCTTCAACATGGATCTCTCTTTTTCACTGATGTATTTGAACAAGGTTGAGTCCAAGTTGTCTCTGCTTATTGGTTACAGAATGAGGTCCTTGAATTCATCCTTGCTGGGCGACATCTCTCTCTCTTTTTTTTTCTTAGGAGCTTGGCAGGAGTTTGATAGAACCCCTGCTAAGCCCCTATCTGCAAAGCCTCAAGCTGTCAAGTGTGTGGCGTTCTATCGAACCCCCCACACTTAATTAATTGTCAGAAGGCGAGCTCTGTCATTCAGGTATTCCTGATTTTAGTGCTTCTTTTGCTCCTTGCATCTACTTGCTCCTGCACTTCCCAAAAATATGGGCAAGTGGCAGCTCCATGTGCAGTTGTCCATGCTGTCCAGAGTCCTTATTGCGGAAGACCACAGGGTGTGTTTGCATTTGGTAGCAGTCTTGAGTGCTTGGGTCTTCATGGAGGGGTTCTCTGAGAAACTCTGAGGATGTGGCATCACTGGAGTCTACTCTGGGTGTGGATGCCTTGCGGCCTGCAGTCCCAGTCTTGGCTGCCATGCCCAAGATGCACATCCCTCTCCTTCGGGAGGTGAGGGGACATTTTATTCAGCCCACCTCATGTGTGAACAGGCTGTATTTACCAGTTCTTTAAATTTAGCTGCTTCCCCCTTTTCATGTCTTCTTTTCTAAGGAAGTTGTTACACAGTTGTTTTCTGAGGGTTCTGTCCCCTTTCAGATGTAGTGTTGTTGGGTGGGAACCTCACTTGCTGTTGGCTGAAGTGGGCTGCCAGTAGCTGGCCAAGGATCTGGATTTTTCCTAAATAACCAAGTTTGGATTCCTGGTGAACTGGAAGTTTGTCCCAAGTTTGAACTTGGCTGGGCTCATTTGGGACTCTTGGTCGTTTTCTCTTTCCCTGCCTCCAGTAGCATTGCTCCACCTAAAACTTCATCACAGTCTTGAGTTGGATCAGCCCCGGGTGATTTGTTGGTTGGTCGAGCAGTTATGTGAGAGCCTGAACTTTGCCTACATTGTCTTGACCCTGTACAGGATTTGGTTCCATGTGTTGTATCAGTTTTTCCAGTTTCACCTGTTTTGCCACTCCCAGGACTGGCAGGTTTGAGCCCCAACCCGCCCTTCATCAGGTTTTGCTTCGCAAGCTTGTTCTTCATGCTTTTTGGGATTCATTTCCATGGTACCATCCTTCCCTATCACTTAATATGTTGATGGATGCCTCATCTTTGGGTTGAGGCTGTGGGACCAGCACTCGCCAGATCACCCAGGGTCAGAGGTTAGGCCTGTTTCTCTGGGCATCCAGCACAGTGTGCAAATTTATGGCTGTGTGACATGCCCTGGGCCACGGCTTCACTTCAACTGCTTCCCGGTGGTTCATTGCCTGAGCTAAGGGGGGATTTGCTTATGTCCTTTGCTCTGTGGGTGTTTTTGGCTTCTCAGGATTTGGTTCTCCTCAGGATTTGGTTCTCTGCACGGTTCATGTGCAGGGTGTCCAAATTTCTCGTGGATGAGTTCTCTCTCTCTTCCATCCCATTTCCTTGGAGTATTCATTTGCTCTTGGGTGGACCTCGTCACATTCGTGTGGAAATGGTGCCTTCCCTTCTAAGTGGCTTCATTCTATGATCACAAGGCTGGGCGCCTGACAGTTGGGTGGACAGTGCTTCGGATTTGTAGTCCTGAGGTTCCGGGTTCGATCCCCGGTGGAGGCGGAGACAAAGGGGCAAAATGTTTCTTTCACTCTGATGCCCCTGTTACCTAGCAGTAAATAGGTACCTGGGAGTTAGACAGCTGCTACGGGCTGCTTCCTCGGGGTGGAGGCCTGGGTCGAGGACTGGGCTGCGGGGACACTAATGCCCCGAAATCGTATCAAGATAACCTCAAGATAACCTCAAGGCTCTCGTGGTGGATGCCTGTCGACTGGATTGGTCGAGGTGGAGATGCATTTAACTTTTTTTCCCCAGTTCACTTATTGCTCTGGGTGCTGTCCAGTCTGGACTTGTACTCAGCGATGATGATCCCTTTGGTTTCTTGGTGGCATGCCCAGTCTTGGTTTCCGACATTGATGGTCCAGTCTCCAAATCTGGGCGTTTTTCTGCGGCACTGTCTCTTTGAGCAGATTGGCCCAGCAGTGTACTTGGCCAATTCAGACTTCTCATCTGCTCTTCACATTTGAGGTTTTCAACATGTCTATTGACATTTGTTTGACGAGCACATGGCTGGTTTGTTGGTGTCCCACATGCATCTTTCCTCGTGGGGTCAGTAGGTGGTGGTCTGGAACCTGTTTTCCCACTACTTGTTTCTTTGCCTTTCTTCAGTTTCGGTCAGGTCTAACCTGGCCTTTTTTTTTCTTTGGTGTTTCTCAATTAGCATCTCATACCTTATGTGGTCACCTTCAACATGTCCTGAGCCGCCTGATGGTGTAAATCAATAGTAATGAGTTTCGAGCTAGTTTGAGTGAATCCCTTGTTCTGTGTAAATCATTTGTAGAGTTGTTTGGCAATTTTGAGGCTTCATTTTATGTGAACTCCCTGGTTGTCTGTACAGCTTCTCTGGCTTTCTGGACGCTTTTTCATGTAGGTGGCCAGTTGTTGCTTACTCCGTGTGCATCTATGAAGGGTGCCAGATTCTGGATCTGGTCCCTGGTAGGCTAAACAACTTCTGTAACAGATGTGACCTTTTAGTATGGAGCATTCTCTGCGAGACAGCTTCAGAAATACACCAGGACTCTTCCAGAGAGCAGCATTTCATTACATTCAATGCTGGGTTTTTGTAGATGACAGTTTACATAAATTTGTTTTGAACCATTATTTTCCTAATTTTGCTATGACTTTTTGTTATCGATGTTGTGGATCTAAAAAAAATCTTATCTTTTCTGGGCTGACTCTCTATATAACTCGGGAGTATTGGCTCTGGTGCCACAAAGGGACATCCAGAAAACTGCCAGGCCTCTCAACTTGCATAGGACTACTTAATTCCAGGATCAGAGTCTAGTGTACTCGGAGAGGTGAGAAGCGCATGGGAATCTAAAATCTACATCATAACCGAGTAAAACTGCCTAGAAAGTATAAATGAAACAAAATAAATCAAAGAATATTTCTCAACGTAAAAGTCTCATGCAATGGTCTCGCAAAAGTCGTGAACAGTTTCTTTAATATTTCACCATCCGTGTATTTAAAAACAATTCTGAAGTTGGAAAGCGACCCACCCAGCAATCTCCTCTTTGTCAGTTCTTTAATACCTTTCCATATAATTTGTAGGTTGTATGGGGCCTACTTTCTCCTGTTCCACATTACATAACAAGGCATTTATTCACTTTGAATTTCATTTGCCATGTGTTGCTCCATACACTTATTTTCTCCATGCTGTCTTGAAAATCACGACAATCATATGTTTACATTTCCAGCAGCTTAGTGGCATCAGCAAACATGTTTATCAAGTTTTGTATTCCTTCTGGTAGATCATTTGTCTAGACAAGGAATATTACTGGTGGAGGAACTGAACCCCTTGGTACTCTACTAGTAACACTTCTCCAGTCTGATACATTGTCTCTGATTACTGCCTTCATCTTTCTATTAGTTATGTTTCATCCATGTTGGTAGTCTGCCTGTCACCTGTCCAACATGTTCCAGTTTCTAGGAACAACCTCTTATGTGGGACTCTGTCCCCCATATGAGGCTGGGATAGACCCTTGACAGAACAGTTGTCCCCAACTGTCTGCTGACAGTTGGGGACAACTGTTCCCAACTGTCAATTGGCTGAGATAGCTGTCCTTAACTGGGGGCAGCTATCTCCCCCCCCACCTCCTGGGGGAGGAGCCCCTGACCCCCGTGCCGGCTGCCCAGTTCCTCAGTTCGTAGGCTGAAGCACTCTGGGGCACTTGTCAACTCTTGCTCTAAATTTCCTGCAGGATTTTGTGCCCTTGTGGTGTTTCCTGCTATTTGTGACATTTTGGCCAGGAGTAATGTAGTGTACTGGGGCTGCCTTTTCCTAAGCATCCTGTAAGTATTACCCTTGAGTTCTAGGGTTGCCTTCCTTAGAGCTTTTGGGCCTTCACTTCCATAGGGGTTCCTGTTGCTCAGGATTTACCCTACCCTTGGGGCCAACTGGGGTTTCATGGCCTTTGTTTGACCCTGAGTAAGGATTGTTGTCGTTGCTGGTTGGGGTGCAAGATGTTGCGCAGTACGCCTACCTAGCGATGGCAGTGTTCCCTGTTCCTCCTGTTGTTGTTGTTGTTGTGCTTTTGCAGGGTTTTCTTTTCTTTTTGTTTCTTGCCTGGAGGGGGTCTGCCTGGTCTGACTATTAGTCCACATGTGATATTTTCGGTGGCCCTCTAGGCCTTTGTGCTTGTACACTTCCCAATGGTCCAGTTTACCCCTCTTCCCTCATATTGACACTCTTAGGGCTCAACTGACTTTGCAGCACCATTGCCTGGGCGTCCCATAGGCCAAACCCTCTATGGGTCCTGGAAAACTCCGTCGGGGCTTGGCAGACCCACGGATGTGTCTTCGGAGTCCCATCTCACCTTATGCGAGTTTGCAGGTTGTTCGTTACCCTTGTTTCAGGGTAACAATCACCTGGTTTGCCTGCATCATGCTGCTTGTGGGGTCACCTGCTAACACCTTCAACCTGGGGTCGAGCGGGTCTTGTTCCCCGCTCGTTCTTCAGTTTACCTTTTCTTCTTTGGAATATCCCTGAGTAAGTTCAGTAAGTTCTTCCAGCTATACAGGGAAGTTCTTCTGAGCAAGTTCTTCCAGCTATACAGGGAACCTGTCGAAACAGAGGCAGCTACAGGAGGGGACACACAAATATTTGTGCACTGCAGTTACACACCCATTCCGACAGGCTCGATCGCAATCTATCCAGATGAGAACACGTTCTCTTCCGACTAGACCTTCTAGACTAGTCTTCTAGACTAGACTAGAGGGGTCAAGCGGCTGTCACGTGGCTTGGTTGGTTTAGGTTATTGCAACGTGCTAAGTTGGTTGCCCGCTAGAATGCCCCGGGGCTGCCCCGTTTTGGTTAGGTTGGACTTTGGGGAGCTGGTCTCTTCGACCTTGGTTCAGTCCACAACCCCTGGGTCCTTTCACTGCTGTTGTGGTTCCTCTGCTCTCTTCCCCCCCCCCCCCTCCCCCTGCAGCCGGCTCCTTCATGTCTGAGGATTTTGGATTCGGGGCGAGGTTTAGTTGGGGATGAGATTCAGGCAGCTTCGGGGACTGTCCCCATTCCTTGCAGGGATGAAGGCCTTTAAGTCTGCTGAGCCACTGAGGCTTCTGGGCCTTTCCAGCAGGCCCCCCCTTCTTGTTGCCTTTCCCTTGGACTCTGCCTTTCTTTAAGGGTGGTGGGCATGGAGGGTGGCTTGATCTGCCCTGGGGCCTCTGTTGGGGGTTCCCGGGGCTGTGGGGGGGGGGAGCCCGCTAGCAGTTCTATAGCTGTTTGCCCCTGCTTGGGCCTTTTTTTTTTTTTTGTCCTTCCCATCTGCTTTGGTTTCCAATATTTGCTAGCATAATTTTGGTTCCCATATGTCAGATGCTTCTCCTTTTGGTTGCCATCTTACTTTTCTGTGGGTGCTTTCTCGCCTGGCCACTAGGGTAGTGCTGTGGCTTATTAGCATGTGACTGCTGGGCATGTGAGCTCGCGTTTTGGGAGCATTTTTTCGCCTCCGTCTGGATTTTTTTTTTTTATCCTCCCATTGCCGTCTCTGTTTTGTTCTTTCTTTCGGGGCTTCCTGCCCTCTCTGTTCCTCTGGGAACGTTTGGTGTTGGTCTTTTGTTTTCTGTCTGTGTTTGGGTTCTGGGACTTGGTTTTGGGCCCGGTGTCTTGTGTCCTGCATGCTCTGCTGGCTCCCACGCCCTTGGTTTTCGGTCCATTTTCTGGCTGTTTTCGCCGGGGGTTCTGTCAGGGTCATGTATCTGGCTCTTTCTTCCGTGGTGCGTTTTCCTCCAGTGAAAGTGGCGGTTTGGGCTTCCCCCGGGTTTGTTTCCGGGTTTCTTTCGGTTCTTTGGTTTCGTTCCCAATTTTCTTCCTATCAGGTTTTCCCTGTGGAGGTTAAGGTGACCCTTGGTGGTTTTCCTCCTGTGCAACCTGGAATTTGCCCCTCATCCCCATATTGGGTGTGTTCTGGTGTTCTTGGGTCATCCTGGCTTGCAGACTGCCCTTGGGGCTAGGCACGGGTTGTGTGGTCGTGCTGAGACTCCGGCTTCTGCTTGTCAAGGTGGGCTTTTGGTGCCAGCTTTTTTGCTGGTGCCTCCTCTGAGGCCATCTTCGTCTGGATGCTTACAATGCTTACCTTTCAGTAGCTATGGGGAAGTGAGATCTAACTCTTTATATCTGACGTGCTAATTACTTCTCTCAACATTTGTTTCATCATATCTTTTCTTTTTAAGTTGTGCATGGAATTGGCTTCAAGAACATTCCTTCAATGCATTCCACTTGTTAACCATCCATACAGGCAATTAGAACTTCCTTACATCTCTTCAACACAATAGTATGTCCAGCTTCCACTGATGTTCCCTTGACCTACCTCTTTTTAATTTAAATGGAATTCCTTTATCCACTTTGTCTATTCCTCTCAAGATTTTGTATGCAGTTATCATATCCCCTCTGTATTTTTTCCTCTCCTCTAAGGTTGTGAGGGCGAATTCTTTCAACCTATCCTCATAGGTGAGGCCTTTGAGGCCACTCTGCTGTTCTGGAGAAAATGCAGAGAACTTTACTTCTGTATCCATTCAATAAAGCATCTAAATTATTGGAACTGCCTAAAATCTCTCAAATTACATGGCCTGGCAAGCAGGCAAGAGGGAGAAATTATCATTTACACCTGGAAAATATTGGACGGACTAATTCAAAATCTGCACACTAAAATAATGCCTTACACGACCTTGAGGTAGGTAGAATGGATAAAATAGCCTTATTGAGAAGATAGGACCATGAGGTATGACAGAATGGGTAAAATATTCTTATTGAGAAGAAGAGGTGCAGTAGGTACTCAAGAGACAATTTAAAGGTTGGTAGTTTTGTGGATATGTCTGTGGTCCCAGAGTCGGTGCACAGGTGAGATACAGAGACTGCACATAAAAAAAGGCATTTCATCACATTCTATTCTTTATTTTCACATCAACAGGTCTCATTATTGTTCCATCCCGTGAGTTGGCAAAACAGATAAAGGACAACATAGACGAGCTCTGCAAATTTGTTGAAGCTGATGGATTTCCAGAACTAAGAACTTGCCTTGCAATTGGTGGAGAACCTGTTGTGACAGCACTTCAAACAATTCGGAAGTATGAAAAGCAATGTTTTCTGTTCTGTATCTAATTACAATATCTAGTACGTGGGTGGGGGTGGGGGACCTCCTGACTTACAAATGTTCAATCTTATGTTTGACTTCCAAGTCCCCATTTTAGCCCTTTGTCCTGCAGTATGAACCAGTTCTGAAGCCCCCCTCTCCTCCCCTCCCACATTATGAACAGTGCTACTAATGCACTATTTCATTTGTTGATCAAGGAGAAGTTCTCATTAAAGGCTGATAAGAGGAAATGTTCTCACCTAGTTACACTCATCTAGTTGTGCTTGTGGGGGTTGAGCTTTGACTCTTTGGTTCCACCTCTCGACTGTCAATCAACTGGTGTACAGATACTGGAACCTATTGGGCTCTCTCAAATCTACATTTGAGATGGTGTATGGAGTCTGCATCTACCACATCACTGCCTAATGCATTCCATTTGTTACTCTGACACTGAACAAAGTATTTCTAATCTCTCTGTGGCTCATTTGGGTACTAAGTTTCCACCTGTGTCCCCCCCCCCCCATGTTTGCGTTCCACCCATGCTATATAATTTTGTCCACCCTGTCAATTCCCCTGAAAATTTTTTAGGTGGTTACCATGTCTTCCCTTACTCTTCTGTCTTCCAGGAACATGAGGTTTAGCTCCCGTAACCTTTCCTCGTAGCTCGTACTACAATGTAGTTACCCAAGTGTAGTTGCAGGATGAGAGGTACGCTTGTGGTGTCCCGTCTTCTCGGTACTGTCTTTAAACGCTTTGAAACTACTGATGGTCTTGGCCTCCACCACTTTCTCACTTAGCTTTTTCTAACTGTCTACCATTCTGTTTGCAAAAGAAAACTTTCTAATATTTTTTCAGCACCTTTGTTTCCTTAACTTGAATCTGTGTCCCCTTGTTCGTGAAGTTGCTGGTTTCAGGAATTCCTCTGTCAATTTGGTCGATTCCTGTTAGTATTTTGTAAGTAACGATCTTATCTCCTCTTTTTCTTTTATCTTCTAGTTTTGGCATGCCTCCAGTCTCGCCACGTAAATCTTGTTTTTCAGTTCCGGAAGCCATATTGTAGCATGCCATTGCACCTTTTCCAGTTTATTTATGTGCTTCTTGAGATTTGGGCACCATACAACTGCTGGATTTTCCAATTTTGGTCTCACAAAAGTCATGAACAGAACATGAACATATTTCATCATCCTTTTAATTAAAAGCAAGTTGGAAAGTGACGCATACACTCCTCTGTGTTTTTGTGTTTCTCTGGCAACAGCTTAGTATCCAAAACTACCCCTAGGTCTATTTCTTTATTAGAGTTCTGTAATTCCTTTCCACATAATTTGTAAGTGGTGTATGGTCTATTTCCTCTGATTCCACATTCCATAACATGGCATTTATTCACATTGAATTCCATTTGACATGTGTTGTTCCAAACACTTTTTTATCTAGATCAATTTGAAGGGCATTACAATCGTCTGCGTCTCATATCTTCCCCAGTATCTTAGCATCATCCACAAACATGTCATATAATTCTGAATTCCTTCATGTAGATCGTTTATGTAGACAATGAACATTACTAGTGCAAGAACTGAACCCTGTGGTACTCTGCTAGTAGCACTCCTCCAGTCAGATACATTATCTCTGATTACTGCTCTCGTCTGTCTGCCTGGTAGAAAATTTTTCATTTATGTCGGAAGTCTTTCCGTTACCCCTCCAGCATGTTTCAGTTTCCAGAACAGCCTCTTGTGTGGGACTCTTATCAAAAGTCTTTTTAGGTCCAGATACAGTCAACCCAGCCACCTCTTTCCTGTAGTATCTCTGTGGCTCTATCATAAAAGCTAAGTAGATTAGTTACACAGGATCTTGCTGTTCGAAAACCATGCTGTCTGTTCGTTATTATGTCATTACTCTCTAGGTAAGTTGTCTTGAGGTCTCTCAAGATAACCTCTCAAGATTTAAGTTCAACCGATTTGGCTTTAACTATTTTTTCTAGTGTTTTGACCACCACGCTTGTTAAAGACACGGGTAATGATGTGCAACAGTGTGCATGCATTATCACTTGTATAGCCACCTCCTGTAGCAATTATATCTCCTCACTCTTCAGAAAGTATCAAATAAGACACACAGAGCAATTCCATCATTCAAAATAGATGGAAAAATAATGTTCTTATTTGTCCAAATTTGCTTAGATTTTATGTAGATTTTGGGTGGTCCAGGAATGCATCCCCTATTTATAGCATTACATCTGTGGAAAATCTGGTTATGAGTTATAAATAGCCAATTTGTGAGCACATTTTAGGAACATATCCAGTTTATAAGTTAGGGGCCTTCTGGACTTTAAATGTATATTTTTCTTTAATTTAGACCTCATAGTATATTGTACAGTATTGTACTGTATATTTAAATGCTACTGTATGTGGTATGTTAATATACATTTATATTTACTGCTTGGGTAACAGCTTCTTCCTCGTACCAACCTACCCTGGCTTTGCGCCCTGGAGAGGCCACTCCAGACCGACATCCAGAGTGCAACTCCATAGTCTCCTGAGACTGATGGATGCCTACTACTACTACATATACAGTATTTGATCATATATATTCAGTGCAGTAGACTCTTGGTTCTGATTGGAGGGATTTTACACCCTCCATTTCTCCACTGGAAAAAAAGTTGGAGCATTTCAAATATTGGTTTGGTGCTCTTTTCTGGAGGAGCCTCTTGATGGTTCCTTGAAGTCATCTTGGTGAGATAACTTCCTCTTACTAAGTCACATCAGCTGTAAATGTCTTGCATAGCCTATCAAGAACAAGACCCAGAATCTGGGCCCACTTCGCAGTGACACAGCAGGGGATTATTACGATTATCCTCACTGAGGAAATATCCAGAAAGTAAATGAGGCAATACAAACAACTGCAAATTTCACAAAAAATTAAGTACTGAAACAGCCAAATGACTCTGCAAATTATAAACCTAAATGATTCACTTTAAACTAGCTGAAACCCCCCAATTGCAAATGGTTGCCAACAGGTGGCAGCCTAGGATCTCCATGCTTCAGTGCCAACAATGAATCAGTATTGTTGTGGATGTCTGTAGGTATAGACCTCCCTGAATTGTCAGCCGTGGCTAGTCCCACCTCGTATTGAGATAAATGTAGGCTATCCTTTGGACACTGCCCTGTGAGGGTCATTTGCTTATGTGTGTATTGTTCATGACTTAGTATTTGCTTCACATGCATGCATTTACGAGGCTCACTTGTTGTATGGACTTAGTCTGTTTTTTTGTTTTGAGCTGCATGTGTTTAGGGCAACCCTTGCCCAAGCGTTCGATTAACATTGCCCCTTTACTGACAGTGACTTCTCAAGTGTGTTCAGGAATTCTGCACTGAGAGAGCTACTGTGTAGAGCCTTCTCCCTGGGTAGTGCATGAGTCTTCAACTCCTCTGCAAGGCCTTGTTATTATGGGGTGTTTGATGTTTATTGTTGTAGGGTGCACTAGCATTCCTGTACTCACCTAGTTGTGCCTTCAGGAATTGAGTTTTGACTCTTTGTTCCTGCCTCTCGACTGTCAATCTACTGGTGTACAGGTACGGGTGTGTGTTTATTTACATGACATGTCACTGACGCCTTTCATAATCAAATTTATCCCGTAGGCTGCATATTTGTCAGTTCTGTCGGCAAGTGTCACTAGTGCCTGGATGTCCTGCCTAGTTACATTCATTTCTTCAGGCCCTGATAACTCTCCTGCAGTTCTTTGTTGTAATTCATTATGATTTGATCTGCTGAGCCCACATTTGCTACTTGCAAGTTTGAGAGTTGTCGGTCGGTTTTGCTACAAACTGATGATGAGTTCTACTGTCTCCTTCTGCCACCTGATAGATGGGTATTAGCCTCTACCCCACAGCATGAGATATTGAGTTTAACTGGTCAGCACTTTTGTTTCAAGCCTAAGTCTTTTCGTGAGTTGTTGGGTGCATCTTGACCTTCAGCCTACTCTTTTTCCTCTTAAGCCTTCTTGGTCTAAGGATAAGGTGTTAGTTTTTCTTTCATCTCCTCAGTTCTCGATCTTGGGTAGGGCTTCCTGTCTTAGTCTTTTTCCTTTAGGAGTTTGATCCCCTCTCTTCTTTTCTCTTTCCCTGGTGAGCCACTTTATTCTATTCTCTGTTGTTAGTTAACAACAAGGAGCCTCCTCCAGAAAACCAGAATTGAATGTAATGAAATGCCTCTTTCTTGGAATCCTCGGTAGCTCCCTACCACGTGCATTGGTTGATCTTTCTTTAGGCTTCAGATGTATCATTGTTGACATAGGGAGACCAGCTTCCATGGTGTTACCATCTAGTGGTGGCAGAAAGATGTAACTAGAGGGGGTATGACCTAATTACTGGATGGATCATTTGCAGAATTCTTTGCTGCTTTGTTTTACTTCTACAAACCTTGCAGTTGTCTGTTTTGCTTCACTTCGTTTCTATTTGTCAGGGTACAAGTATTTCTTTGATGAGGGTTATCTATGCTCTCCTGCTTCCTGTGCCTCAGTGGAGTAGGTAGGTAGGTTTTGGTCTCTTGGTCTCTGGTTGGCTATTAAAGATTCCTAGAGCTGATGTAACTTACACTTGTGGAGCTATCTCACTGTGGCTAGCAACAGGGAACCACTAAGGTCTGCTTCCCTCCAGAAAGAGGCATTTCATTACATTCAATGCTGGTTTATTTACCTGTATGGCCTTCGTTACTTGTGGTTTTCGGGAGAGAGTTGGGCTTGTAAGTAGGAATATGATTTGTTTTCTTGTCTTATGGAGAGTGCTCTCCTCATCCCAATTTGCATCTTTTGTGAATCCCACTTTTTACTGACCTAAATATTAATCTTTGGTCCAGTTGCAGTTACGGCCATTTCATGAAATTTGTTATAAACTGCCATATGGTATATACAGTACAGAATAATTAATGGATGGGATATTACCTTCACTAATTGCTAGTGACTTAATTGATATATTGACAAAACACCAGTAATACTGAATATGTATGTATGTTTGCAGAGGAGTACATATTATGGTGTGCACACCTGGTCGGCTGATTGACATGCTTAACAAGAAGATGGTGCGTCTAGATGTGTGTAGGTAAGACCATGAAAAATCACAATTTGTTTGACTCTTATTCTAGATCCCGAATTTGAAGTTCCACTGTACAAAATGTGTCTGTGAATATTTGTCGCCATAATATTCTTCTTCAGCTTATTTAATTACGTCTTTTGAAGCATGTTGCTCATTAAGTGTGCATTAGTAAGCAGGTTTCCTTCAATATACTTGATGGGGAAAGTCAAATACTTCAATTGCCAAATATTACCATGATATTGCCACCACACCCATTCCTGCATCCTTACTATTTTTGAATAATTTAAGATCAAAAAGAGGAAGAAAGAGTATATAAGAGGATGAAGATGAAAGAATTAGGATAAAAATATGATAAAATGCTCTAATGTTGTTAGGCTAATGAAGCAAAGGTTGGGAGGAGCTGATGGTGATCACATTGAAATGTTAAACTGTTCAGAAGACCAGTTCATTTTATGAATGTACGTGGGATATGTTTTGTTATAAAATGTTTGATCGTTAGTTGTAAGTCAAGAGTAACTAAAGGGGGTATTAGCCATTTCATAAACTGGTGAATGATTGCTTCGTTGACTTCGATTTGAGCCCTTTGATTTGAGGCTGGGTTGCCAACACAACCAATCTCAACCAATGATGACCAACAACAAACTCATAATGATGCTCAAATTTTGTTTTATCAGTTATAAAATATCCAGTCATTCACACTTGTGCTAGACTTGGATATAACTCTGTGCATCAACGCTTTGAAACTACTGATGGTTTTGGCCTCCACCACCTCCTCACTTAACTTTTCAAACGTCGACCACTCTGTTTGCAAAGGAAAACTTTCTAATATTTTCTGCACCTTTGTTTTCTTAGCTTGAATCTATGACCTCTAGTTCTTGAAGTTGCTGGTTTGAGGAATTCATCTTTGTCAATTTAGTCGATTCCTGTTACTATTTTGTAAGTGGTGATCATATCATCTATTTTTCTTCTATCTTCTAGCTTTGGCATATTTAATGCCTCTAGCTTCTCTTTGTAACTCTTCTTTTTCAGTTCTAGAAGCCATTTTGTAGCATGCCTTTGCACCTTTTCCAGTTTATTTATGTGCTTCTTGAGATAAAGGTACCATACAACTGCTGCATATTCCAATTTTGGTCTTTCAAAAGTCTGGAACATTTCCTTTAGTATTTCATTGTCCAAGTATTTAACAAGGAAAGATTCCAGAAGCAACTACTGCTGCTGTGCGAGGATTTTTGACTTTCTCTGACTACTACTGAAGCTCAGAGGAATTAGTGATCCACGCCCGCGTCATATAAATTGTCATCCACACTTTCGTGGAAATAAACATTTTCATTCATCTGGGCTCTAGGAGACCTGAACTGTGGACACCTGCTCCTGGAATCTTTCTTTATTAAGACTACTCATAGCTGAGTGGATAGAGCTTCGGCTTCACAGGCGTGGGGTCAGCAGTTTGAGTCTCCTAGAGCCCAGGTGAATGAAATATTTATTTCTATGGAGGCTTGGATGACAATTTATTAATAGTTTTGTTGTATTTGTGTATAGCTTCATGCAAAAACATGTTACAGTTGTATCTTGATGAGTTGAGCACAATTAAGAATGATAATGAATCGCTTTCAATTAATGTGTAAATCTTGGAGACATGTACACATGCAGACGATGAGTCACAATAACGTGGCCGAAGATATGATGACCAAATCACACATCAGAAAGTGGAGAAACAACATTTTGGTCCGTCCTGGGCTGAAACCACATGGCTTAATGATGGTCCAGGATGAACTGAAACATTGTCGTTTCTCCACTTTCTGATGTGTGGTTGTGTTGACACCATAGCTTGGTATGGAAGCCCAGTTGTTTATATGGTCTCCCACTCAAAGTGAGCCATTACTTCACGTCCAGTTGCACTGGTGAGATGGTGTACATCAATGTACCAGTACAGTGTATAGTTTGAGAAAGGGAGTAGTCTTTGAGCAGACCATTAGTCTGTTCTAAGGCACTATATGAAGCTTGGATTAATCTTTAATTTGCTACTTCAGTGGGAAGGGAGGGATAATAATTTGGAAAAGGGCTAGCTTCCATGGTGTCTTAGTATAATGGTATAAATTATAAATCTGATACATTCCGAGTTCAGTCGTAATTTTAGTAATCCATTTTGAAAACTGTTGTCCTTAATTGAAAAAGATCTGGAGGACTTTTGGGCAAGAATTAGGTTGAGTTAACTTAAGCATTTTATACCAATTACAGCAGTAATTTCAATAATGTGATCAATGATGCTTGAAATACTTAATATAAGGCTACTTAATATCTTAGTACTCAAGTTGGATCAGAGAGCACCCAAGCTTACTGAAAAGGTTCTGCCCCAGCTGAGACCATCCAGTTCCTGAGAAGGAAGGCCCAGCTACATAAACACAATACAAAAAGAAATCCATACCCACTGCCAAGACCAAAAATGCAGTCTCCATCAAAGGTATCTGCATCTGAGCTAGAGAAGGAAAAACTGATACCTACAATACATTAGTGGATAAGATTGGAACCTCCTGGAATGGAACTGGTGTCTCCAGACAAATCCTGAGGAAAGAGTACTAGAAGCCATAGGCAATGCTGGGTACTCCTGCCCTCTACAGTCCCAAGCTAAGAGCACTGGGGTCTGTAAATCAAAGAATGGAAAACCAACCACATTAACCCTTTTGCTGCAGTGTTTGCTTCACACCAGGAAAATCTAACATTTTGTGATGAAATGCCTCTTTCTAGTAGAGCCCTAGTTGTCTCCTGAAGCTGTCTTGCTCCTTATTACAGTCACTTTAGTTGGTGGGAGTTCTATTTGATATACTGTAGAAGCTTGCTAATCCGAAGCCCGCCGATCCGGGAACGACCTAATCCAGCAAAAATCGTGGACAGATAAAGTTATATCGATATCCAGACAGACTGTCCATAGAAGCCGTACTACCGGATATTTGTCTGGATCAGCATATACTGATAGAGAGTTTGAAGCCTAAAAATCTCTCCTAAACAAAGGGTGGACTTGCCACAGAATATAATCTTTTACCACTGAGAGTTAAAGATAAACGGGGAAACACCGGGCCTAATACTCATTATTCACCACCACCAGGAAAGGAGGGAGTCGGGCAGGGTTCAGGCAAGCAGGGAGGCTGGAGTCGATGTGGGTGTGAGGAGTGGGTATGAGTGGGGTGGGTGTGGTAACCATCCTACCCCTGCATACTCGCCTGCCAACCACTAAGCACATCTGCCATCCATCCATCCATCCATCCAGAACCTGCTTGCCCACCCACCCACCTGACCAAAACGCACCTGCCAACCTCATCTGCTTGCCATCCACTCATCCAGAATCTGCCTGCCTGCCCACCCGCCCACCCACCTGACCTACCCGTCTAAACCTGCCTGCCCACCTACCAGCCAGACAGCTAACCACTCACCCTGCCTCCACACACTAATTATAGTGTGTGGCAATTCAAATTATGTTGTTTGTGGTACAAACATTTTTGGAAATGTTCACTTTTGGACTTCTGCAGTGAAACGTCCTTTGATCTGGAAAACGGGCTCATCCGGCAAGGGTCCCTCCCATATAATCCAGATTATGCTGGGTTGGATTAGCATCCAACAGTACTGGAGGCTAGAGCCAGAACCCAGCTCCCCCCCTCCTCCCTCTCACAGAGGCACAGTGAGCAAATGACATTCAGACATTTTACTGGCAAAGTATCCAAAAATTTGGCGAACCTTTTGTACAAGTGCCGAGTACAAAATTAGAAGAAGGTTGAACGAGTGAGTATGACATCAGATTGTTCCGCTGTAAAGAGGAGCCATGGGAACATGCCTGGGGTTCAGACACTGGGAAAATGTCCAAACTTGGCTTTGGTTTCCTGGTTCAGACAGAATGGGAAACCAACGGCAAGTCAGCCACCAAGGAGCCAAAAGGATCACCTTCCCTGAGAATGACTAGAAAGAACATAGAGCCACACCTGAACTGGGGAGGGAGAAGGGAGGTAAATGCACTCCCACCTCGACTAGTCCAGTCGAAAAGCATCCACTGCAAGAGCCTCTCAATTGTGAAATGGAGCCAAGTAGGAGGGAAGATGTCTCTTCAATGCCATCATGAAGAGATCCACCTTGGGGGGTGACTGAACATCTCAGAGCCACAGGAAGGACACATCATTGATGGACTACGCCTTGGAAATGGAACGGAACCGAGATGGAACATGTGCACATAGACCATACCGAGAGCTAAACTCCAAGAATCCAGATAAGCCACATGCAGCATCCAGCACCACATGGGGTAGGATTGAAGAGACCTCTCAAGATTCAGGCAATTGACCACTGGGGAAGAGTCGGAGCCCAGAGCGGAGCTGAATCATGCTTCAACATTATAGGGCCCCTACTAATGGAAGAAGTCTTGCTTTTAAATAAAAAAGGATTTGGATAATGTATAAAAGTGTATCTATGACCACCTGATAAAACAAAGACTCATGATCCAGATTTTGAGGTTACACTGCACTTGTATATGGGTTAAAAATACAGTATCATTGCATAAAATTGTGCTTTCCTTGTGTTATTCAACTTTTATTTCAGTAGTTATAAAGTGGAATTTCACCATCAGTATGTTCTTATTTCATCTTATAGATACTTGGTTATGGACGAGGCTGACAGAATGATCGACATGGGATTTGAAGAAGATGTTCGAACTATATATTCATACTTCAAAGCACAGAGACAAACACTCTTGTTCTCGGCCACTATGCCTAAGAAGATCCAAAACTTTGCTCGGTCTGCCTTGGTAAAGCCTGTCACAGTAAATGTTGGTCGAGCTGGAGCTGCCTCTATGCAGGTCATTCAAGAAGTGGAATATGTGAAGCAGGTTAGTGTACACTCGTACTCTTTAATCGGTTCAAGCCACCCAAGTACATAGCCACTGCTTATTTGATATCCTGACTATCAAGAGGATACAAAATTCACATAACTTACCATTAAACCTTATTTTCCCTCTCCATTGGATCTCTGGTTGATTGGTATATGTTCCAACATTATACTGGATGGGTCTCGTGGAATGTGTGTGTGTGTGTGATGTGATGGAAATCTTAACTTGGTTAGTGCAATGTGAAAGCATGCAATTGTCATTCATAATTTTCCTGCTGATCAAATTTAATCTTTATTGAATGTACTGTATTGGTAGTTTACATGTGAAACATATTTTTCTTTATAAATTCTAAACAATAATAATCCAGTCAATATTGTTTAATTTTTAAGATGAGAGTAGTTGGCTGGATCCGATTGTCTTTTAGCAAGAAAAACACATTAAGCCCCACAAATATTAAAATAAGTACTATACAGTATGGTAGCTTATAAAATATTGAAGTACTATAATTTTTGTTTACACAGGAAGCCAAGGTGACACACATTCTGACCTGCCTCAACAAAACATCTCCCCCTGTCCTGATCTTTGCTGAGAAGAAACAGGATGTTGATCTTATACAAGAATACCTATTGCTAAAAGGTGTCACGGCTGCAGCCATTCATGGCGGCAAAGATCAGGAAGAGAGATCTGCTGCTGTTCAAGCTTTTCAGGTATGGGGGTTTGTCCTTTTGCAGTATTAACAGTACATTATCACCTTATATATTGTGTCCAGTAGTCTGAAAAATGTTGTCATCTTTGTTGCTGATTAATCATTTGTATGATATAAAGTAAAAGTTACAATTTTAATAAGTTCTGTAATAGTTATCCAGGCTGATTTAGCACAATTATTAATTTCACTAAATATTATTTTATAGTCGTATTATATTCATGTTTCATCCTCTAGAGAGGAGATAAGGATGTGCTGGTTGCTACTGATGTGGCCTCAAAGGGACTTGACTTCCCAGGCATCCAACATGTCATTAATTATGATATGCCAGATGACATAGAAAATTACGTACATCGAATTGGACGTACTGGTCGGTCTGGGCAGCAAGGAGTGGCCACAACATTCATCAACAAAGCAAATGATGAGTCGGTATTGTTGGATCTCAAACATTTGCTAATTGAGGCCAAGCAGAAGGTTAGTAATGTTTTTCATGTGCATCATTTCAGATTTTGAAGGTGTATACAATAGTACAGTACAGAATAAGTAGTGTGCAGATGAGTTGAATTACTAGATTGACTAGAAATTTTTTAATTTTTTTAACTTTTAACTAAAGTATGTAAAGTAATGCGTACCTAACCTTGAATCACTGTTATTATATCATGTCTTCAAAATATTATAGTACAGTAAGATGTATATTGTAATTTCAGGTTCCACCATTCTTGACAATGGCAGGAGGTGGAGAAGAAGACCTGGATACTCTTGAAGCAAATGGAGGAGATGAACGTGGATGTTCATACTGTGGTGGTCTTGGCCATCGCATTACATCCTGTCCTCGCTTGGAAGCCATGCAGAATAAGCAAGCGGCAGGAATTGGGCGTAAAGATTATCTAGCTGCAAATGCTGCCGACTATTAGTCAAGGATTCTGTCTGTTACATTTCATCTTGTTCGTGATGCAACACCTCTGACGTAAATAAGAGTAAAGTTGCAGATGTCATAAGTGATAGGATTAAAAAGAGTATATTCCATTTCCCCATAAAGATATCAAGAAATAACTGATAGCTGTTTTGATAGACATATTGCTTTTTCAAACTAAAATACTGTAAATTTACATGGATGCCTTTCATCTGCACCAGGTATGCTTTCCTGGAAAAAAAACTTGAAGATTGAAGTCGCACAGAAATGGTACTTCATGCGAGAAAAATAGGGGGTACATTCATGATACAGTACTTCCAAAAGTCAGCTTATTCCATTTCTCAGTAAAACAAATACCTGAACACTATTACTAAATACTTGTGCCACATTCCAGCAACAAATACAGTACAAAGACTTATGTGGTGCCATGGATCCTATGATGCAAGAAAATTGTGATGGGTTATGAGGTCAATGTTTGGTATTTGAGCATTGTTCACCCAAATAATTTTTACACGAACCCAATTCATTAACTTGCATATGGGTGAACTTGGACTAATGAATTTTAAATTTTGGTGCTAAAACAATTGTAGGCGAGAATTTAGTATGCCGGGGTTGATGCTGATTTACAAGATATCCTTGGATATATCTCATTCTTGGCAGTAATTTGGGTTCCCATTTGGGTTCATACACATTTCCCTCTTCCCCCAAAAAAGTGTAACTTGAGGGGGCTTAGGTATGACTACCTGGGGCCAGTGAGGGTTCCCTTGGCCTTCCCCTCTCTGGGTGTTGTATAACACCCAGTAAGTGGTATCCTATGGCTCCCAGACTTTTGAAATTAATGCTGTATGGACATTGAACTGATGTCTCTTACACAGGTTCATGGTGTTGGCGACCAAGTCCCCGAGTGATGGAAGATCGGAGTCCGTAGCCCTGGCTACATTGGGCCCAGACCAGACTCCTTTGTTGACTCTCCCAACTGGCCCTCTCTGCCCCCCTCCCACTTCCATGGCAGGGTTGAGCCCCAAGATCCCAGTGGGGACCACCTCGTCACCTAGATTGACCCTATCTCTTGTGATAACGGGGCCTTTTAACCCCCTCATGCTGGGGGAGCTTGGTCTTGAACTTCTCGCAGTCGAATGTGCATGATTTCACCAAACTCGTTTACATTCAAGGATTTGTTTGATCCTGCCAGGTGGTCTTACGTATTTTGATCTTTCTCACATTGATCATGCATGTCTTGATGATTTACACACCTATAAACACCTGGTTGATTCAGTTGATATTCATGTAACTTTTAACCTCACCCAGACTGACACACGTGTAGTTGCAGCCCCTTCTCAGGAGGCAGAAGACTTTTGGCATTGTTGACTTGCACTGGTAAGACGCCTGTTCGAGTCTCCAAAAATGCCCAGGTTTTGGCATTGGCACAATCATTCTCCCACATCATGTCGTAACTGGTGATAGAGCTAAAAGTCTGCCACAAAGATATTAAATATATTCTCCAGATTGATAAGTTTACTCGACCCCCTCGTGGTGGTAGTTGTCAGCCTTTTCGGTAGTCAAAATCACTTTTGATAGTAGGTCCCTTCTGTCTTCTGTTGTTCTTGCAGGTTTTTTAGATGCTCCAGTCAGGAATAAATCCCCTCTCCTCACTTATGTAATAGATGATGGAAATTTGGACCTGATTTTTTGCGATGCACTGGTGAGGTGTGTATGTGCTTCCCTGTGTGGAGTCCCAGACACCCAGCCTCCCTGCATCAATTGTGGTGATGCCCTCCTGACTTCTCCCACTTCACCCCGCTCTTCTTTCACTACAAATTTGAGGAAGCTATTCTTAAACATCATGACTTCTCATGTGTTGGAGCACACTTTTCCTTCCCACCCTTCTCTCCTTTTTCAATTCCACAATCATTTCCAGGCTTTAGACCCCCCAATACCTCCACCAGCTCCCCATCTTCCGCTCCTCTCCACTCTGACCCTGAGGATCTTTCACACGGTTCACCACCTAGTGTTTCCACCATTCCCTCCCAGTCTTCTGCTGCCATCTTTCCACCTCCCTCTTCTCTGTCCCATGGCCTTACCTTCCCACCCCTATCATTCTTCTTGGCCCTTTTCTCTGTCTTTTGGCCTAACCCTCCTGGCCAGTGTCCATCCTTTTCCCGGTTGTCTTCATGTTGTCTGCTCTCATTGTTCCTCTCTTGCTGAGACTGTGGAAGCTGGTACATGTTATTGTTGCTGGCACACCTGTATCTCAGTCAGAAGCATAAACCTGGTTCCTCCCCAGCACGCAAGAAGGCATCAATCCATCACCTGGTTTCTACCTCCGTCCCTGTCTGACTCCACGGAGTCGAATGATCCCCGCTATCCCATGGCCCTTGATTCTTCCTCTGACAATGTCTTTGATAAAGTGCACTCCACTGTTTCTGTCCTTTCCCCATTCTCTTGACTGTCAATCTCAGAGTCTTCAATCTCAATCTTCCCACCCCAGACTGTCAGATTTTGTCCCCTTCATCTGCCCAATTCAATCATCTTTGCTTAATTTACCTATGCGCCCCAACGCCCTGATTTCACTGAACCTGAGCCTTCTCTATTATCCTGTGTTCATCTTTGTATAAGTTTTTTCTTTTCTCCCCCATTATCTCTGTTTTTGACTGTATTCATTAACAGAATATTCATGGCTTTGTACTAACTTCCATGAACTCCAACTTCTGATCTCTCAGTTTATGCAGCTTTGTGTAGGTCTCCAGGAGCTGGTGCTTGGCACTCATGCAAACAATGGTCACAATAACATGTCTGAAGATATGATGACCAAACGACGCATCAGAAAGTGAAGAAAGATGACTTTTGGTCCTTTCTGGATCATTATCAAGCCATGTGAAAGAATGAATGAAGAGTACGATGAATGTAAGAACAAAAGGAAGGCAAATATAAAAAAGTTGGGTAGGAATAAGCAACAGGGGCAAAGCTTAAGCAAGATCATGTTTGTTAAGAGCATTTCATACTTTTGCATGCCCAGCGGGCGACCCGCCGCGCAACGCAAAGTAGGCCAAGCATTGGGTGTGAGTGCGCACACAACACTCAAATGTTTATACTCATTTTGGCTTTTTCACCTCAATTTATGTGCTATGTCATTCATTTTGGTAACAAATTTCTTCACAATATCACAGCGCACATTTTAAAATCAGTCCCATAATATTCGGACTATAAATGGAATTTTTACAAATTTATTAATTGATGTCGGCATTACCATCATCAGGGCCTCTGCATATTTCAGTTTTATGGTGTCGAGACCATCATCAGAATGCGAAAGTGTTAAATGTTCTAACCTAAACGCAGTGCATACTTAAATACTCTTAACCTAATTAACAAACGTGATCTGACTTGAGCTTTGCCCCTGTTGCTTATTCCTACCGTCTTTTCTTATTCTAACCTTCCTCCTATTCTTACCTTGCTTTTTCCTGCTCCCAAAACGTTATCGTTTCTTCACTTTCTGATGCGTCATTTGGTCATTGTATCTTCAGGCATGTTATTGTGACTCATCATCTGCATCAGTGCCAAGCATTGGCTCCTGGAGACCTACACAAAGTGGTGAAAACTGAGAGATCAGAAGTTGGAGTTCAAGGAAGTTAGCATAAAAGCCATGAATATTCCACTGAAGAATGGAGAGTCAAAATCAGAGATAATGGGGGAGGGGGGGGGAATACAGAAAAGAAAAAACTAATACAAAGATGAACACAGGATAATAAGGAGGCTCAGGTTCAGTGAAATCAGGGTGTGGATGCATAGGTGAATCAAGCAAAGACAATTGAGTTGGGCAGATGAAGGGGACAAAGGCAGACTGACAGTCTGGGGTGGGAAGAGGCCTCGGAGATGGACAGTCAAGGGAATGGGGAAGGACACACAGTGGAGTGCACTTATTCAAAGACAGCGTCAGATGGAGAATCAAGGGCCACGGGAATCTCCATTGCAGGGTCACTGAACTCTGCCACGGAAATGGCAGAGCCGGACAGACAGGGACAGAACCGGAGGTGGAAAGCGGGGAATGGACTAATGCCTTCTTACCAGCAGGGGAGGAAGAGGACCCAGGTTTATGCTTCTGACTATGGAGATACAAGCATGCCATGTACTGTGTGTCAGTCTCAGCAGGAAAGGAAGAATGAGAGCAGACAACACGAAGACAACCGAGAGGAGGATGGACATCAACCAGGAGGGTCAGTTGAGAAGGGGCCAAAAAGACAGGGAGGAGGGCTGAGAAGGAAAGGCCACAGGTGACAGAGAAGGAAGAGGTGGAGAGGTGATGCCAAACTGAATGGCAGCAGAAGGCTGGGAGGGGAAGGTGGAAACAGGCAGTGAACCATGTGGAAGGTCCTCTGGGTCAGAATGGAGAGGAGTGGAAAATGGGGAACTGGTGGAGGTATTTGAGGGTCCAAGACCTGAAAACAGTTGTGGAATTGAGAAAGGGGGTGTAGGGAAGAGGGAAAATAAAGTGGGGGTTCAAACACACGAGAGTAAGTCATGTCGGAGAGAAGAGTTAAGGTGTCAAACTTGGCGTCTTGCCTCAGGGTAAGAACTCCGATTATGATGTTTTAAATTGAGAATATCTATCTCAAATTTGTAGTGTATGCATGAGTGAGAGAAGGTAGGGTGAAAACAATTGTCACCGAAATGGATGCAGTGAGGCTGCAGAGAAGAACACTCTTAGAATGGCCTGGGACTCCACACAAGGCACAGGGGACACCTCACTAGTACATTACAAGAGACTCTGCCCAAATTTCCATCATCTGTTGTAGAGGTGAGGAGAGGGGATATATTCCTGAACAAAGAATCCGACAACTGCAAGAATAACAGACGACAAAGTCGTCAAACACTACCCAAAGAGGCTGATGACCACCCCCACGAGGGGGTCGAATAAACATATAAATCTGGGGCCGGATTAAGGAAGGTACTTACGAAGGTTTTTCCTCTTAGCTAAGAGCGTTTTCCGTCTTAGCGCCTTCGTGGCGGCTACGTCCGTATTCAATTAACTACCCTAAGTGGAAAAACCTTCGTAAGTTCATTCCGGGATTTAAGTGTGGTTTCGACCACTCGTAGCTTTACGTAAACTGGATATGTCATTTTTTGTCTACTACATAACACTGGGATCGATTTATGATATTGGAACATGACCAAAATATTATAGCTGGTGAATCTAGTGAAGAGGAATCCTTCGTGTTAGTTATATATGCATTCTCTGCTTGAAACTTGAAGTAAATATGTGTTTGATGATAGTAGAATTAGTTTTATAATAGCAAGATATTATACCAGTAGTTATTAAGTAAATAAACACTGGTGAACATGAAATATGAGAGAAGGTGATGAGCCCTGCCTGATGGGATCATTTACTATCACCAAATGCCCCTGTTCACCTAGTAGTAAGGGTGTACCTTAGCTATACATACCCATTTCTAATTTATTTAGTTTGGTTTTATTTTGAAATTAAATCTGGGTGAGACATAAAATAAAAATATGCTGCACAAATGATGTTAGGTAAGGAAAAGGGTAAAAATGTCAAAAACTTTATTCCTTGAATACTTAAAGCTATAATTATGACTATATAGATTATTAAAAAAGAGAGAGGGAAGTAGGGGTCCAAGACCTCTTCCTGTTATACAATTTGGGTGTGGAACAAGTAATTATCAAAAGAAGGCACCATGCCGGGAAGGCTATGTAGCAGTAAGGCAGTGAGGTGAGGCAGCTACTTATTTGAGAAATGCTTATTTTATTTACCTTATAAGCTGAGGCAACTTATTTTATTTGAGGAATACTCAGCTGGTTCCTCTACATTTAGCATGGAACAAATTTGTGTCCAAGACCTCTTCCTATTACTCAATTTGGCTGTGTGTAACCAAACTAGAAGTGCTCTACAAATCAAGGGACCCAGAATGTGGAATGACCTTCCGAATCATGTCAAAGGCTGTACCTCTCTCAACCAGTTTAAGAGTTAAACCAAGTACTGCCTAGTTAACTCCATGTAACCTAACTTACCTCCTAAATGTCAACCCATGTCTTGCTATTTTTTAAACAACGCTGTTCACCAACATGTGCAATTGCTGATTTATGCTATGTTAACCCCCTTTTTGTATTTTTTATTCCTTCTTTCAACACAATTTATACCTAATCCCGATTACTATTAAGTTTTAGTCTGTGTTTTTTTCCCCCCACACCTTGCCCGAAATGCTATGAGTATTAGTGGCTTTAGATATTGTATGTACTAGCTCTGCCTATAAATCCAACATTGTTTGTAAATCAACTGTATGTACTTTTCCTGAATAAAATGTATTTATTATTTATTTTTTAATCGGTAAGTATTAAAAGAAGGCACCAAGCTGGGAAGGCTATGTAGCACCATTGTGTGTAACAATAAACCAAATTTTTTTTAACAAATATTGCACCTGTATGGGAAAACAAATCCTGTCAGCTGTAAAAATATTGATGCAGTTATTTAAATGAAAAATATAATGAAATAAATATTACTGGTTTATTTTTATCCTATCTTTTTGTAATGTACAGTATATCCAAGGAAGTGAAAAATTGAGACATAATGCACAATTTAATGAATGATTAGCATGGATTAGCAGTTCAAAAGAAATATGACTTGTACTACATATCAACATGAGATCGTAATGATCCATGGTCAACATGATTTAATAAGGATAATACAGTACTGTATTTGTAATAATACAAACTATAATTTAAAATCTTTATTACTGATTTTTTTATTAAGAAGATTAGGTATACACAGCAATGTGCTGCTACCCTATTCTATATGGAATATTACACAGTGTAGATGATAAACTAGCTATAAGTTTATCTAATACTCCCATCTCACAGGATGGTTAGACATACTGTACATGGAATCAATTTAGAAAATACCAGCCTCAATACAAAAAACAAATCAACTCTGACTAAACAACTCTAAGCAATTTTCACAAGAGGTAAGCACTGAATCATGGAAACATTATATTATAATTACTCTTACCAGTTTCTACAAAACTCCTCTCAAACAATGTATTTTTAAACATGTTTAGGTATACACAGCAATGTGCTGCTTCCCTATTTTGTATAAAGGACCACACAGTGTAGATCAAAAACCAGCTACAAGCTCATCCAACATTATCACCTCACAGGATGGCCAGTCATACATGGAATTAGGAGAGAACAAAATACTTAATGCTGATCTATTAGCCTCCACTGGCAAAATCTGGGTGCAGCACAAGAATATCTTCCAATATTCCTGAGTGTATGAAGTAATTACAGAGCTCAAAATACCTCATACCATTTGGTAGGAAGTCACTGATAACAGGACAATCACAGATATAGTGTTGGAGAGTATGTTTTCTCAAGTAGGACTGAAAACAGATGTTTTTTTTCCACCAAGAGGGCTATAAACCCATGGAACTGCCTACCCGCTGAAGGCGTAAATGCCAAATTCCAGCTAAAAAATATCATTAAGACAATTGGCGGGCCCTTTAACAAGCCGCCGGCTTTCTGTCCTCTTCGAGGTCACTAGATAGTTAGTGGCCCTTGGGTAAATAGAGTAAATATATGCAATAATTGTCAGCGCATCTTCCGAGCAACAAGGACAGCTACACAGTATCTCTTAGAATTACGTAGGTAAACAACAAATGTAACATATTTGTTTACTACAATGTCGGTGCTGGCTGTAGAAGTTGAAAAAACATTGTTTTACTTCGAAATATACTAATTTTATAAGAAAATTCGACGTAAATAGGAGGCAGTAGAGCTCCTATAAGCCAGCGCTAAATCTTCAATATGAAGAATGTTGCTGCTCTCTGATTGGCCAAACGAAACACAGTAGTGACCTCTATCTGCACGCAGGTGAACCAACAATTTTCTTCCTAAGTATACCTTATTGAACCGCACCTAAGCATCTTCTTAGGGCGCACTTAGGAACCTTCGTAGCAAACCCACTTACGAAGAAATACACAGAGCTTCCTGAATCTAGGTCTGACGGTTGAGAGTCAGGACCAAAGAACCAAAGCTCAACCCCTGCAAGCACAAATTAGGTGAGTACAACTAGGTGAATACAGCTGAGGGGCGGGACCAAACAGCTGAAGCTCAATTCCCTACGCATAACTAGGCGAGTCCATAGGAATTACCGTTTGTCCTGGCGCCATCTATGTTTTGACAGCAGTACTACTAATGATCCCACGTTATGTGATGATCGCTATACGGGTGTTATGGTCAGTTGCTCTTCTATATATGTTTATGGACAACGTACTAGGTGATTTGAGGCAATTTGCGGCCAGAGTGAAATAGTATCTACGCGGTGAGTGATGGAGGAGGATATATACTGCTGTGTACTCGACCAGCGGGTGAGAGGTAAGTTATATCGAACAATTATGGGGAATAGATGGGTTATTTTAAGCGCAGAATGTCAGGTAACCGGTAACTACACAGATGGGGTAGTGTTTTTTTAAGTCTTTATTTACTAAAGTGGAACATTACATTATGCCTTTAGCTGAACAAGTCTACTGGTGGGGGAAGTAGACTGGTTTTATGAAAGTATTTTACCTAAATATTTGAATTTGGTTAACTAGTTCAGCCGTTACCAGGGAGGGTGTTCCTTTAATCTAATCTAAAAATTCTAGCCGGACAAAGTGATTAAATAAAGAAATTGAATAGAACGAAGTGGTTTGCCAGGGTGCTTAACATTTAGATTAGTTCACTTACTATGCAGCCCATGCTTAAAGAATGCAAGTTTATCATATTGAATTTACCGTAATTTTACTGCATTTAATATACCGTTTTTACCCTATTTAATTATGTCGGGTAAAGGTCGGTCGTGGAAAGTTCCTAAAATAGCAAGTTTTAAAGGAAACGTTTGAGTTTACCGCTTAAGTTAGTGACCAATTAGCTTAGTCTATTGTGAGGAAAGTTACTAGAATCTAACATTGCAAGTGCCATTTTTCAATTTTTTTTTTTTTTTTTTTTTTTTTTTTTTTTTTTTTTTTTTGAGAAACATGACTAGATACATGAATCGCATAGTTTTATTACTAAATGTTCATGGATTAGGTTGCATAGTTGAGGAAATGGTGATAAGGTTTGTGATTGTGTACCTTTACTTCAGCAGAGATTTTGATAAGGGCGCAAAATTGATAGGGGCTCGGATCATTGGGAATGCTGACTGAAGTTGATTAGGTCATGGCTATACCAAAGGAAATTAGTATAAATGGGGTTAAGTTGGGAGAAGTGTTGTAAGTAGTGCCTAAAAGCTCTCCTTGGACCTCGGTTATTCGCAAGATTATGGTTTAGACTGCAATAGTTGCAGAATTGGCAAATAAAAAATACCGATGCCCTATATAGTTTTGAAATGGTTAAGACTACCAGATGCAGTTTAATGCGGACAAATGTAAGGTTTGGGGGCTAGGTAAAGATGAGATAGATGGTGTAGATTAAGAGTATTAAATTTTTTTGCAGGTGGTAAATTGTCCCCGAGCTGGCACTGCTCTCCAGCCTGGGATGTTTATTGGGCAGTCTTCAACTGCCTCCCAACATGGTAGTGAGGTCCTGAGCTGACATGCAATGAGGAACGTGGAAAGCTTCCTGAATTGGCACATGGTATGCCTCCCTTTCAAACCAGCAGCTGGCACAAATGTTCCAGCTAACATCAGAATAGTGGATGAAGCCCACGCTAAAATGTAAGTGGTACAGTAAATGGACACCCCCCTCCCTTTTGACATAACCACCACACCACCCATTCTTCTAAAATAACATCCCATATGATAAACTTCTGCTTTTAATAAATATTTCTAACTTTAATATTAGTTGGCTTGCATGGTGTTAATTATTCCTTTGGCAGAACTATAGCTAAATTGTTCCCACAAAACACTTGATTTCAACAACAAACAACTTCATAGTGTGCCATTTAAAATGGTAACTGTTAAACTGGTGGTACAGGTATGAACAAAATAACATTGCTATGCAAATAACTTTTTAGTAATATTTACTGTTCACATGACAGGTTGTGGAAGGTCCTGGCAACAAAGAGCTGCAAGAAAATACTTGCAGATCTACAATAAGTAGTGTTGTGTACATTGGAATTAGAGGGTAGAAGTTGATTGCTAAAAACCTATTAAATATTAGGGTATGTAAGTCTAGGCTTAGGCTAGTGGGTACCATATCTGCAAGTTTAGTCCTTTCAGGAATGTATTGAATAGAATGGTATGTTGAAATTGTGAAAATTGTAATGTGGGGCATTAATCTTAAACAGCATAGTTGAGGGTGTTTTATTAATTTTAATGAAATATAAATCTTGTTTAGTTAACATTAAATGTGTTAAATAAGCTTTAATCTATAAATGTATAAGACTGTTAAGGGTAATCATGAGTCGGTTAATGGCAGGAAAAGTTTTGTTCTAAGTGATGGTATTTTTCCCTTGAAAGTAAAAAAAATATTCAATGTTTACTTTAGCTTGGTTTTAAATTTATAGTTTTCCAGAATGTGGTTTGGAAAGTCCAGAAGTCCCTCTGTCAGTTGAGTTGTAGTAAAGGTTAATCTGAATAGATTTGCATAAAAGTAAAAAAATAGTAATAACTTAAACAATATAGCATTGGCTAAAGATAAATGTAAATTGCCATTGAAGTGCAGTTGTGGATAGTTTCTCAAATGACATTTACTGAAACTTGGCAAATTGATGCCATATATTTATATTGCTAAATTAGATCTTTATTACTGCTACTAGATAGAATATGTAGGAAAGGTAAATTCCTTAAAGAAATTTTTTCCATCTGAATTTGTAAAGTACTGAATGCTAATTTGAAAAGTAAAGAAAGATTTGCTTTAAATCTGAAATTAATTTGAAATATTTTTCAGGTGAAAGTGATTATGATGCATGGACTGGCTTGGAGTGAGGCTCCTTTACTCTGCAAAAGGAAATCTATGAAAGTGGGTGAGTTTGAATTTGATGTTTTAGCTATATCAATGACCTAATCTTAATTCTCTTATCTAGTCCATTTATAGGTGTGTAACCATGTCCTACTGTTACAACTCACAGGGGATGATGCAGTTTGTACTGATCCTACCCCATTTCATAAAAGGGGACCAGGCAGTCTTGCAGATTTCCCTGGCTTGGTTTTTTCAGAGCTTTGCTCTACTACCCATCTAATAGATGGACTAGATTTGCATAGGTTTAGGGACCCTTAACAATGGTTACATTGTTAATTTTCACAGGGCTTGTTTGCTGAATGGGTGGATGCATCTAAAACTTTAGTGCCTGGCATGCATTGTACAGTGCCTTCAGTAAAGCATATGTACAATGTGTTGATGGCACTAAAGTGGTGGATGTATTTCACCCATTCAGGGACCAAGCTCTGCACTAAAATCATGAGGAAGGGATAGGCCTTGCTGAGCCTATCTTAAAAGATAGGCTGTTAGGATATTTTGGCCTTATTAGGCATTGGTGATAATAAAAGTAGTGTCCCTGTTTAATGTTTATTTTTCTTTTACAGGTGATTGTCTCTTGAGTTGTCTTGGCCTTTTGGATCTTCTGTTCATCTAGGAGCATCTGTCCCACAACCTGAAATGGTAATAAATATTAGATGTATGATAAATACTATATGTAAAACTTATTAAATAAAAAAATTTTAATGAAACTACTTTATATACCTTATCCTGAAATTATGCTGGAACTTGTTTACTACTACTATTGATACAATATTTAAACATCTGAAATTTTTTTACTTTGGAAATAAACTTGGTAAAATTTACACCTATTTGTAACTTGTTACATAGGTGCATGCAAAATGCATTGAAAAGATGTAAAAGTGGACTACCTATTCAATTTACATAAACTAACATATTGCAAATTAGTCTGAATTATTAAAGTGGAAGAAACTTTAGTCAATATTTTAGTTTTCATATTTGAAAGTAAATTTAAAGCTATGCAACACCTAAGCTTTGAACAAATTATGATTAAATTAACTAAAGATCATTGTTAAATTTACAAAACATTAGAAAAGTGACACTGAAGCATCTATACAACATGGTTTTCACAAAGTCCTTGGTAACTTACAAATCATTTAAGAGCTTTGATGAAATTTCTGCCAAACTTCAGATATTCTGAAATATTTTACCTAGATTAAAACCATCATTGTTTGAAAGGGCAAAACAGATTACTGTCAATTAGTTTGACCTAACATCTGCAAGGTCCTGAAGGAATGGATTTAAAAAAAAAAAAAAAAAACTGCTAAAAACAAACCCTGCCTAATGAATCTGCTCTTTTTTTAGAAATGGTAATTGCAACATTACCAAAGGCCATTGTTTTAATAGCCAAAGTACCAAATGAAAGACCAAGAAGCAACAAACGGGTACATGGTAGAAAGGACAAAAGAATGGTTACGAGGACCCCTTCATTTGTTAAAGAAATGACTGGGAAAAATGCTGTCATACCACAAGGGGTCTTAATCCTTGTCATATACATCACTGACATTAATCTAAATATTACCAACCACAAAAATTGCTGATAACATGTTAGAAAAAAAAATAAAGAATATAATGAGGCCTTAATGCAGATCTCTAACTCTACAAATAGTAACGAGACTGGCAATTTCTTAATATAAAACAGAAAAAAATCCAAGACCTTGCACGTGAGCCAGAACAATCCATATCACAACTACCACATTAAAATGAAACAACAATGAAGGTAAGGTAATTACCAAAAGAAGGCACCAAACCGGGAAGGCCATGTAGCACCATCAAAGTGCGAAATAATCAGAGGGCGCTAAATATCACCAAGAATGCCAATACGAGAACAAAAACGCATAAGGCGAACGATATCAAAAGTATCCGATTCATCTAGAATTCTATCGAGGGACAAAAGACTGCGAGGGACGGTCGGAAAGCAAGACACACGCTCGTCCTGGAAGTCAGGACATTCAACAAGGATATGCACAACTGTAAGAGGGACAACGCAATTCGGACAATAAGGAGCAGGGCGGCGCTCCATTAAGTGACCGTGGGTTAAGCGGGTATGACCAACCCACAGCCGTGCCAAAGCAGTGTCCCACCGCCGGTTACGGTGGCAGGAGGAAGGCCACGGGGACACACTAAGTTTGAGAGTACGCAGCTTGTTACCAACCACATAGGACCAACAACCCTGCCAACGGGAAAGAATGAATAACAGGATAAAAGTCGGAATAAGGAATACCTTTACGGGAGATGGGACAAGAACGGATAGCTTCCTTAGCGGCAGCATCCGCACGCTCATTGAAACACCAATATGGCTGGGAACCCAGCAAAACTCTACTGATTTAAATTTACTAGAAATAAGAAACAGCCAATGTTGAATCTCAATGACCACCGGATGGACAGGATTAAAGGACCCTAGAGCCATGAGGGCACTACGAGAATCAACTACAACCACAAAGGAAGAATGAGAAAGCAAGAGACGAAGAGCATAGAGAATAGCATAAAGTTCTGCCGTAAAGACGCTAGCCTCCGAAGGGAGGTGACACATGTAAGTACGGTCAGGAAAAACAACAGAGTAGCCCACACCATCCGCAGGCTTAGACCCATCAGGGAAGATGGAAATAGAGTGGGAGTGCGAAGAAAAGTGCTCAAGGAAGAGGCTTTTCAGAATTGTAGGAGGGGTAAAGGCTTTAGTAATACAAGTCAAGGACGTAGAAAACTTGGGAAGGGGGACTCTCCACGGAGGTAATGAAGGAACAATACGAGGAGAAACATTAGAAATATGAACAGAAAGAGAATCCTGTAAGCGAGATAACTGGACAGAAAGTGGGAGACAATGAAGAGGAACAGGAACCACAGGAGGAGGAAAAGTCAATGCACGACAGAGGCGAGAGGAAGGATGTTGGAAGGACCGCGCAAGATAGCGAAGACAGTAGCGATCACGGCAGTCCTGAAGAGAGAGAAAGCCAGTGTCAACATACAAACTAAGGGCGGGAGTCGAACAAAAGCCACCAGAGCCGAGACGCAACCCAGTATGGTGCAAAGCATCAAGATGGCGAAGAGTAGAAGGAGAAGCAGAAGAGTATGCAGGGCAACCATAATTGAGTTTAGACAGGACGAGAGAGGAGTGCAAATAGAGGAGCGTGCGCCTATCCGCTCCCCAAGAAGTATGGGACAAAACCTTAAGGAGGTTAAGGGCCTTAGAGCATTCAACTCGGAGGCAAGAGATATGGGCTGACCAAGACAAACGAGTGTCAAAGACTAACCCCAAAAGCTTCGCGGAATCCCTGTACACAATGAGATGACCATAAAGCAACAACAATGAAGTAAAGGTCCTTTCAGTAAGAATCTATCATTCACTGAAAGTTGCTGCAGTTAAAAATAAAAGAAAATACAAGTCCCTAGAAATAAACAAGCAACCTTTTTGACTAAGGAAAAGAAGGTAGTTATTCTACTGTATAAATCTAAGTATTCACTTAGATAACTGTATCCAAGCATAGAGGTTCCCCCCCCCATCCCTTTCAGAAAAACATCTACTTTCGAAAAAGTTTAACATTGGCCAACAAAAATGATTCCAGAACTAAATTGCCTAATACCAGGAACAAATGAGAGCCATGACAAACACTGCAACCCTCTCCTACCCCCAAGTCTTATGCTATTTGTGATCCAAGGTAATTTGAGATACTATACTGTACTTCCTACAGACGAGTCTAGTGAGAGGGTGATCTCCTGGCGATTAAATTGAAGCACGATACAGGTGTCAACGAACATCAGTCAGCCCACTTGTCAGCACAGTGGATAACTAATGACATCATAATCTGCAGTGTTGTATGCCTCCCTGTGGCCATTTAAATCAATAAAACACAGGGTTGTGGCAATGTTTACAGCATAAGGCAAGGTATAGAGGAATCCTGGAATGCCATGTAATGTGTAGTCCTTGAATGTGCTTTAGGCAACCAAATTGAATAACAACATTTCTGGTGTTCGGCTATATAATCCGAGTTTCTCATTCGGTATAATGTTTTAAACCTAAATAGGAATTCACTTTAAAGGTCAATTTATTTGGAAAGTGCTAACCAGATTCCAAATTACTGAGCTCTGAAAGTACTACAAGGCAAGTTTAACTGAATGAGTGTTTGCCTATCCATACCCCCATGAGGTATGTGACAACACTGAATAAAGAAAGGGTCTTTGAGCATTCACCGTGCAGGTATTTGACATGACCAATATAGCCAAGTGTTAAAGATCATTCTAAGCAGTTCTGCACAATCCATATACTATCAATTAATATAATTGTACAATGGTGCTTGGTGGATGATATTTCCTATTAAAACTCATTGGACAACTGTTTGTATTAGACATTTTAAACCTACAAATGGTAGCCCTAGATATCGCACTACAGTATTAATTACAAGATGAACAATGTAAAATCAATACCACAACAGCAAAGGATGACGGCTTTTCAACAACCGACAAACACACAGGTCTAACACCAGCCATCCCGAGAGAGGACGTCCCAAGCATGTACACCCCACAACTTTACATCACCTTTGCTACCTCACGCGAGCACGCAACAGCATGAGGATGCCATACTCCCAAACCAACTCCATGCACTTTGAGGCTTTAACAACTCAACATTTAAAAAGTTGATTTAAAAAATCAAACACCTGAATTTTTCCCTAATTAAATTTACTAGGGAAATGCACACCAAGCCATGAAACTTACAATGAAGATGAACAAACTACACACAACTGTCACCAAACTTCCACATACAGTACCACCCCCCCTCTCACTCCTGCCCTCCCTCCTTAGGTGCTCTGATTGGCTGAGCACCTGAGCCACCACCACTCACCTCTTGTTGTGAGAGCCTAAAGCATGTTTGGTTGCACTTTAAAAGTTCCCGAGTGTACTCGCCTAATTGTGAGTACCGCCTGCCCGGTTCACCATTTTGTTTTTCAATCTACCTCAATTTACCCCTTTACAGTCAAATATTATGCAAAATTCTGTTTAAGACTTGTCCCTTCTTAACTTAAATAACTGCTTTGGCCATCTGCAATCTTTCTAGGTGGGTAAAAATGACTCTTGAGGCCAGAAAGGACTTATCAGACGGCGATCATAACAATACGGTACACACAAAATCACAACCTGATATACACCAAGCAGAAAATCCACTGCAGCTGTGAGGCGACGTAAACCCTTGCCCAAGGCACTGGCAGCTGCATACTCTACCACAGTATATTACTGACTTTGTAAAAGTCTTACAACCGGATTTCCCCATAAATCACAGCAAGTTTTGAGGCCCCTCCTTGAGTCAACGTCTTACGTAAGACCTACAAGCACTCAGGTGAAGGCTGAAGCAGTTCAACACCATACGCCCCAACTTCAAATACACAGTTGAGAGGCGGGACCAAAACGTGATTTTCTGTGTGTGCCTGAAGTTGGGGCATACGGTCTTGCTTCACCCTTCACTTTACCCTTCACCGGCGTACTTCAGGGGTTTTATTTAATACTTGGACTGGCTTCAGTAGGGCCTCCAGACTTTCTGTGGCTTCACAAGTGTCACGTGAATCCCCTGCATAGCAGTGGAACTGCCTTTTCCCTTCACCTTCAATGCCTCTGCACTGGAAGTATACATCTACACCAGCCCAGAAGAGTCATCAGTCCTGCCACCTCTCCATACCCCCCAGGGCCTGGCACTGCCTGGTACGACTCAGAGGCAAGCCGGGCGCCACTGCTAACTGGCAGTTTGTCCCCACAAACAAGCAGTTAGCCGCCTTCAACTGACAGTGGTGCAGCTCAACACAAAGGCACCGCCAGCCACAACGAGCAGTTTGCTAGTTGACCAGATGTCCACCTCGTGTTGACACTGGATGAGTCATCACCGCCGGACTATATAAAGAGCGCTGCCTCCCTGGAGAGGCAATCTCTCCCTTAGTGCTCTAGGATCACCTTAGTGTCTCTAACCCGTCGTCCACTTCCAGCCAACATCATGTGACTGATGCCATGGGGGTATGGTAGCCGTCTTCAGAACACCAGTATATCTTCATACTTTTATTCATTGCTTATAGTTTATTTTTTGCATTTAAGGTCATACTAACTTGTTCACCTTTGCATTACATGATAGTCAAGTATTGTCATGTGATATTTTTGTTCATTACTATTTCAGTAAATTGTTTAATTATTTATTTGATAATTTTCATTTGTTTCCACCTGCAACTTACACACTGCAAGGCCAATAGCAGCATTTCTTTCATTTATGTGAGGGAGAGCCATACCATCTTGGTTCAGTATAGCTGTGATACCATAACCCGTCACACAAGATATCCAGTTGTAAGACTTTTACCATCAGTGGTGGTACAGTATGCAACTGGCAATGCCTTTGTTACAGGTTCGCTTCATCTCACAGACCCAGTGGATTTTCTCACACATTTGAATACATGAAACAACTTTATTTGATACATTCCAAACCAAAGTACTGTACAGTACAGTAATTATCAAACCATCAAATGTGTGGGATAATCATAGTGCGCTAAATATCACTAACATCGCCAATACAAGAACAAAAACGCATACGGCGAACAATATCAAAGGTATTGAATTTACCAAGAATTTTATCGAGGGACAATTGACAGTGAGGGATGGTCGGGAAGCAAGACACGTAAGTCCTGGAAGTCAGGACATGTAGAGACAACGGTTTGGACAATAAGAAGCAGGGCAGCGCTCCATTAAGTGCCCGTGAGTTAAACATGTATGACCAATATACAACCTCGCCAGAGCCATTTCCCACCACCGGTTACGGTGGTAGGAGGAAGGCCACGGGAACACACTACTCTTAAGAGCACGCAATTTGTTACCAGTAACAGAAGACCAACAACCCTGACAACGGGCAAGAATGGGGAAATGAATAACTGGGTAAAAGTCATAATAAGGAATACCTTTACGGGAGATGGGACAGGTGCGGATAGCTTCCTTAGCGGCAGTGTCCGCACGCTCATTTAAGAACACACTAATATGGGTGGGAATCCAGCGAAATTCCACTGTCTTAAATCTACTGGAGATAAGAAACAGCCAATGTTGAATTTCAACTACCAAAGGCTGGACTAGATTAAAGGATTCTAGAGCCATGAGGGCACTGCAAGTGTCAACTACAAACACAGAGGAGGATTGACAGCGAGAAAAGAGTTGATGAAGAGCATAGAGAATAGCATAAAGTTCTGCCATGAAGATGCTAGTCTCCGGAGGCAGGAGACACAAAGGTGCAGTCAGGAAAAACAACAGAGTAGCCTACACCGTCTGCAGACTTAAGACCCATTGGTGAAGACGGAAATAGAGTGGAAGTGTGAAGAAAAGTGTTCAAGGAAAAGGTGATTTAGAACTGTAGGAGGGGTAAAAGTTTTAGTCATGTGGGTCAAGGCTTACAGAATTTAGGAACGGGGACCCCTCCATAGCGGCAAAGACGGAATGACACGAGGGGAAATATTGGTAACACAAACTGAAAGAGCATTTTGTAAGAGAGACAACCGTACAGAAAGAGATAGGTGGTGAAGGGGAACAGGAACCACAGGATGGGTAAAGGTCAAGGCATGACATAAGCAAGAGTGAGGGTGCTGTAAGGACCGTGCAAGGTGGAGAAGACAGTAGCGATCATGGCGATCCTGTAGAAACAGGACGCCAGTTTCAACATACAGGCTTAGGGTAGGTGTCGAAGGAAAGGTACCAGAGCTGAGCCGTAACCAGTATGATGCAGTGTGTCCAGATGGTGAAGGGTAGAAGGAGAAGCAGACGAGTAAACAGGGCCATAATCGAGTTTAGACAGAACGAGAGAGGAATGTAAAGAGAGGAGCAGTGTCGATTAGCTCCCCAAGAAGTATGGGACATGACCTAAAGTTAGTTAAGGGCCTTAGAGCATTCAACTCGAACGTAAAAAATATGGGGCGACAAAGACAAACGAGTGTCAAAGATTAGCCCTAAAAGCTTTAGCAGATTCTTTGTACAAAAGGGGATGACCCCTGTTACCTAACAGTAAATAGGTATCTGGGAGTTAGCTGTTACAGGCTGCTTCCTAGGGGGGTGCGTGTGTGGGAGAAAAAAAAATTTAGTAGTTAACCACTGAACTGCTCTGTCTCCAAATAACACCCTGGTGCACAAGAAATAAATTCTTTCCAAAATTTTTTTTTCTCTTCTTATATTGTTAAAATGCAGAGTCTGATCACGGGGAAACTTAACAAAAAATATTGTATGTGACTTACTTTAGCTGCGATGGAGCTGGGAAGTTGAGCAAATTATGGGCGCTGAGCGTTGGAGCGATGGGGGTCTGTCGGCCCCGCCACCCCGTGCGACGGCAGTTGCTGCGAATAAAATGTTGCGCAATTATTTTGAAGTTTCTCATTCATTTCTTCTTTTTTTTTTGCTGTAATATTATTTAAAAGTGTGTAATTTGTGGAATTTATATAATTCAAAGTACAGTATAGAACATCGCTATGCTCAAAATTATGGGCCTCATATATGCGACATATTCTACAATCAAACAGTGTTTTTGCTGTTATTACACTATATACACACATTGTATATACCCATCTACGTATGTATTCACCATAACGATCCACTATGTTGGTATGGTGAGCCCAAAAAACATGAGTGAGCTGCCACACCCTGCCAGTCCTCCCTCCCTCCTCCAACACATTACTCGCCAACATTCCTCCTCCCAAAATACTGTCATTGTGTTTATTACACTATTTACACACGTTATGTATAAGTATGTACATGTTTTATTCATGTACATACGTACATACTTGCCATCTCCTCACCTCTCTCTCTTGCCTACTTAATGCTCTTGCTTCCCTCATCTCATCACAATCGACTTTATAATGGTCCAAGACGGATCAAAATGTCGTCTATTCAATTTCCAGTGTGTGGTTTGGTCAACAATGAAATCTTCATGCAAGATCTTATAAAGAAAACCCCTAGAACGAGTTTTGCAGATACGAAAGAGTTTAAGGTGAGTAGGGGATGGTTTGAGAAATTTTGAAAAAAGACGTGGTATTCATAGTGTTGTGAGACATGGTGAGGGTGCCAGCTCAGACAAAGTAGGGGCTGAAAGATTTGTTCGTGATTTTAAAGATTTTGTAGATACTGTATTGATGGATATATTCCACAACAAGTGTTTAATTGTGAGGAGACATGGCTATTCTGGAAAAAATTGCCGAAGAGGACATACATTACCCAAGAGGAGACGTCACTGCCCGGACACAAGCTAACTTGGGCTAACTTGTGTCAGGATAGGCTAACTCTTGTGCTGTGTGGCGATTTGAAAATTAAACCCTTGCTCGTGTATCATTCCGAAAATCCAAGAGTTTTAAAAAATATATAACGTGCAGAAAAACTGTGATGTAGAGTGGTTTGCCCTGCCATCAAAAAATATCTGCAAGAGAAAAGTTTGACACTAAAGGGCCTGCTTCTCGACAATGCTCCTGCTCATCCTCCAGACTTGGAGGATGCATTGTTGGGGCCACTTTTTTTTTTTAGGGATATTCCTGCATGGGCCCTAAGTTTCTGGCTAATGAACCAATGACATGAAGGAGGAGTTTTCAACCTACCTTGTGTTAGGTGTGCAGGGGTCAATAGGCTGAACATAATGTCAGGAGCAAAGGGGGGCGTTTGCCTCTTCAAACACAATTGTGACCATCTTCATCTCTTCGAACTATCCTAAATGATCTCTTCACCTGTCTGACCAAATTGGGTGTCCAGACCACCTTTGAATCTGAAATTGTAAAATTAATAGTGATTTCAGAATATTCAGTCCATTTATACTAACAAAATTATATACAGTATACTGTAATTGAAATTTTACAGAATGATAAAGGCAATTTAGTAACTTTGTTAAAATGCACATGGGGGAAATACATGAAAATAGGTTAATATGGTTTGTAAGGTTGATGGGAAATGTTTATTACTTTTATGATTTAAAAGATGTATAGCCCTAATACTCCATCCTGGGTGCATTCCACCAGGTAATGACCACAGCAAATGTTTTCCACGAGGCTCTATTGTCACACAAACTTTTCACATTTTCAAACTTGATTCATCTTTTTCCCCCTCGTTCCAGGGGTTTTCTTTAAAAGGTCTTCATGCAAATGCCTTGGTTTCTCACAAATGATGGCCTCTGAAATGCTATCACCTGCTAACTCTTTGTTGTGTATCCAAATTAATAAAAACTTTTCAACATCCTCAAGTGTTTGTGTTCTTTGTTTCGGGATTGTTGATATGCCTTTTGCCACTTTAATGCTCATAATGTCCTTTTTCTTAGCAAGTACAGTGCATATTGTTGACATAGATTTGTTGTACTGCCTAGCTAGTTCAACAACCTCTGCACCATTTTGACGTTTATGAATGCTCTCTTGTTTTTCCTCTATGGTCATTCTCACATGTGTTTTCTTGGCTTGAACCTTACCACTGGCTTTCTTGGGACTCATGGCAAGATATATAGTAACAAATTTTATGTTCAAATAGCCAAAAATCCCAAAACAAATGTAATGCTTTATAAAGAATTCAGACGCGATAGTTACTAGGCAGGAGACACTGGTAAAGTGAGGTGCGATCACCATGCCACCACGCGCTAGGTCAGCCCATACGCATATCAACAAACTCATTTCCCGAGGCAAAGTTTGTAACCCGATTCAAATTTTTCGAAGAAATTAGGCTCGTAACCCGAAAAGTTCATAAATATTCATTCGTAAGCCGAGGTGACACTATATATAAGTAAAAAATTAAAATTTTGTAGATACACTGTGCTGTATTGATGGATACATTCCACAACAAGTGTTTAATTGTGAGGAGACATAGCTATTCTGGAAAAAATAGCCGAAGAGGACATACATTACCCAAGAGGAGACGTCACTGCCCGGACACAAGCTAACTTGGGCTAACTTGTGTCAGGATAGGCTAACTCTTGTGCTGTGTGGCGATTTGAAAATTAAACCCTTGCTCGTGTATCATTCCGAAAATCCAAGAGTTTTAAAAAATATATAACGTGCAGAAAAACTGTGATGTGGAGTGGTTTGCCCTGCCATCAAAAAATATCTGCAAGAGAAAAGTTTGACACTCAAGGTCCTGCTTCTCGACAATGCTCCTGCTCATCCTCCAGACTTGGAGGATGCATTGTTGGGGCCACTTTTTTTTTTTTAGGGATATTCCTACATGAGCCCTAAGTTTCTGGCTAATGAACCAATGACATGAAGGAGGAGTTTTCAACCTACCTTGTGTTAGGTGTGCAGAGGTCAATGGCTGAACATAATGTCAGGAGCAAAGGGGGGCGTTTGCCTCTTCGAACACAATTGCGATCCATCTTCATCTCTTCGAACTATCCTAAATGCTCTCTTCACCTGTCTGACCAAATTGGGTGTCCAGACCACCTTTGAATCTGAAATTGTAAAATTAATAGCAATTTCAGAATATTCAGTCCATTTATACTAGCAAAATTATACATACAGTACTGTAATTGAAATTTTACAATATGATAAAGGCAATTTAGCAACTTTGTTAAAATGCACATGGGGGAAATACATGAAAATAGGTTAATATTGTTTGTAAGGTTGATGGGAAATGTTTATTACTTTTATGATTTAAAAGATGTATAGCCCTAATACTCCATCCTGGGTGCATTCCACCAGGTAATGACCACAGCAAAAGTTTTCCACGAGGCTCTATTGTCACACAAACTTTTCACATTTTCAAACTTGATTCATCTTTTCCCCCCCCTCGTTCCAGGGGTTTTCTTTAAAAGGTCTTCATGCAAATGCCTTGGTTTCTCACAAATGATGGCCTCTGAAATGCTATCACCTGCTAACTCCTTGTTGTGTATCCAAATTAATAAAAACTTTTTAACATCCTCAAGTGTTTGTGTTCTTTGTTTCGGGATTGTTGATATGCCTTTTGCCACTTTAATGCTCATAATGTCCTTTTTCTTAGCAAGTACAGTGCATATTGTTGACATAGATTTGTTGTACTGCCTAGCTAGTTCAACAACCTGTGCACCATTTTGATGTTTATGAATGCTCTCTTGTTTTTCCTCTATGGTCATTCTCACATGTGTTTTCTTGGCTTGAACCTTACCACTGGCTTTCTTGGGACTCATGGCAAGATATATCATAACAAATTTTATGTTCAAATAGCCCAAAATCCCAAAACAAATGTAATGCTTTACAAAGAATTCAGGCGCGATACTTACTAGGCAGGAGACACTGGTAAACTGAGGCGCGATCACCATGCCACCACGCGCTAGGTCAGCCCATACGTATATCAACAAACTCCTTTCCCGAGGCAAAGTTTGTAACCCGATTCAAATTTTTCGAAGAAATTAGGCTCGTAACCCAAAAAGTTCATAAATATTCATTCGTAAGCCGAGGTGTCACTATATATAACTAAAAAATTAAACTCAGGATTACTTTCAACCCCCACCCCTTTTGCTCTACTCCATCGCCACCTACCTTCACCCCCCTCTATGATGTACTCTTCCATAGACACCTACCTTTGCCCCACTCCTCCCCTCTACTCCTCCATCATCACCTACCTTCACACCCCCTCCCTTCTCCTCCTCCATCGTCACCTTCCTTTCACCCTCCTCTATGATGTACTCTTCCATAGACACCTACGTTCACTGCATATAATGCTCCCCTCCACTCCTCCATTGTCACCTACTTTCACCCCCCCCTCCGCTCTACTCCTCCAGGGTCGCAGACAATTTCACGAGCGTGAGAACTACGAGTTCTCTAACCACTCTCACACTCCTACTCTCTCACCAGTGAGGGGAAGGGAAGGAGGGAGGAAATGAAAGAAGAAAGGTGGGGGAGAGAGAATAGGCAGGGGGGAGGAGGGCCTAGATACATTTCTTCCATACAGATAGGTAGACTGAGGGAGAGCTGCTTGCCAAGAGCCCTATCACACAGGCTTCCTATTCCTCAACCCTCCCTAATATGCCACATCCTGGTCAGGACAACTTGCTCGATTGTTATTCTTGGTGTGACTCGAGAACTGACCTCGAGGCGGGGCATAGGCATGGATTATCTCCCTGGGGCACGCACCTCCCTGCCCCAGCTCTCTCTCTCTCTCACATAATCTATCAAGGGTCTAACATGAGGTCATTGTGCCTACCAGAAGTGTATATGTCCAAGGCTGGCCACCTGTCTGGACCATTCAAATGTATAAACACGTAATTAGTCTATTAAAATTATATATAATGCTACAATTATAAATTAATTTGTTCATGGTCATTCGTTTATCAGTATTTTAATATGAGGTATATATACGCATGTATGTATACGTTGACGTACACATATATGATTATGTGTATGGAATGATTATGATTATGTGTAATCATATATGATTATATCTAATGGAATGCATTAGTAAGTGATGTGGTGGAGGCTGACTCCATACACAGGTTCAAGTGTAGAGCCCAATAGGCTCAGAAACCTGTACACCTGTTGATTGACGGTTGAGAGGTGGAACTAAAGAGCCAGAGCTCAACCCCAGCAAGCACAATTAGGCGAGTATATGAACGAATGCACATGTACACTTTCAAATGAATTAAGATACCTTGAGATACACAATGACTTAGTTTAAATAGTTTAAACACATTATGGTACTGATTTTGACATGCTGATGTCTGGAAGGGAGAGGGGGTGTGGGGGGTTATTGTCTGAGGTGGAGGACCAGAGGAGGGGGTCAGTGGAAGGATGGTGGCTGGAGGGATGCCATTGTTCTAATGGTTATGAAAACAATTATTGATGGCAGGAATTCAGTGGGTGTGTACTTCACCCGCACCATCACCATACTGTGCCCTGCTACAACCCCCCCCCCCACTCCACCCATGCTGTGCGGGGCGTATTACACATTATGGGATAACCGACTATCTGTCCATTCCTGTCTGCTCGTTATGCTGCCCTTCCTTTTGAAAATTGTCTGCTTTATCGACTTCCTTCAAGACCACACGTTAGCCTCTTATCACGCCCTCTTACCACTCTCAGGGAGCCGGCTCTTCTATACAATAGTTACCACTCAGTCCCCAAGGTGAAAGTGTCCGGGCATATGACTTGTTACGTGTACTTATTTGCGATTCGTTTGGGCTGTCACGTGTGGTGATTAGTGTTGGGTAAGGCTAGGCCAGGTCAGACTAGGCTAGGTAAGGCTAGGCCAGGTCAGGTCTGGTCAGGTCTGGCTAGGCCAGGTCAGGCCAGGCCAGGCTAGGCAGGGTGAGAGAAGTAAAGCGGCAGGTACTTACGTTTCCGAGAAAGTAGCGGCGGTAGTATATTGTTGATTTAGATTCGACGACATCCTGAAGCTAGTAGGTGGCGGCCTCATCGCTCTCGAACTTCTTGTTGTTGTAGGGGATACGAGGCACACCCAATATCCCCCTTACATTGATCACATCGCACACTAATATTTTTACTATTTCGGACACCAGATTTGTCTGTTTCGTATATGTATAATTGTTCAATATTAAAACCACAATAGAATGCTCTAAGTACTTTCGTATATTAATACATCTTCAGAAGGAATGGTTCGCTCTGAAGATGTATTAATATAAGAAAGTACTAAAGGAAATTCCTGTTTCAATTCTTCCTCCGTGGTCTGACACTCTTATTATATATTGTATATACTGAATTATATATACAGTACTATGCTTATATAATATATACTGAAATATTGTTACATTTAACGTATGAAACAAAGTATATATCTGTATTTTTAATAAAATATAAAACATTAATATTTATCAACGTATCTCTGTGAATTACATAATTTATCAGTATTGTACAGCCTGTGATCTCCACCAGGGGCCGGAATCAGGAAGGTACTTACGAAGGTTTTTCCTCTTAGCTAAGAGCGTTTTCCGTCTTAGCGCCTTCATGGCGGCTACGTCCGTATTCAATTAGCTACCCTAAGTGGAAAAACCTTCGTAAGTTCATTCCGGGATTTAAGTGTGGTTTCGACCACTCGTAGCTTTACGTAAACTGGATATAAGTCATTTTTTCTCTACTACATAACACTGGGATCGATTTATGATATTGGAACATGACCAAAATATTATAGCTGGTTAATCTAGTGAAGAGGAATCCTTCGTGTTAGTTATATATGCATTCTCTGCTTGAAACTTGAAGTAAATATGTGTTTGATGATAGTAGAATTAGTTTTATAATAGCAAGATATTATACCAGTAGTTATTAAGTAAATAAACACTGGTGAACATGAAATATGAGAGAAGGTGATGAGCCCTGCCTGATGGGATCATTTACTATCACCAAATGCCCCTGTTCACCTAGTAGTAAGGGTGTACCTTAGCTATACATACCCATTTCTAATTTATTTAGTTTGGTTTTATTTTGAAATTAAATCTGGGTGAGACATAAAATAAAAATATGCTGCACAAATGATGTTAGGTAAGGAAAAGGGTAAAAATGTCAAAAACTTTATTCCTTGAATACTTAAAGCTATAATTATGACTATATAGATTATTAAAAAAGAGAGAGGGAAGTAGGGGTCCAAGACCTCTTCCTGTTATACAATTTGGGTGTGGAACAAGTAATTATCAAAAGAAGGCACCATGCCGGGAAGGCTATGTAGCAGTAAGGCAAGTGAGGTGAGGCAGCTACTTATTTGAGAAATGCTTATTTTATTTACCTTATAAGCTGAGGCAACTTATTTTATTTGAGGAATACTCAGCTGATTCCTCTACATTTAGCATGGAACAAATTTGTGTCCAAGACCTCTTCCTGTTACTCAATTTGGCTGTGTGTAACCAAACTAGAAGTGCTCTACAAATCAAGGGACCCAGAATGTGGAATGACCTCCCGAATCATGTCAAAGGCTGTACCTCTCTCAACCAGTTTAAGAGTTAAACCAAGTACTGCCTAATTAACTCCATGTAACCTAACTTACCTCCTAAATGTCAACCCGTCTTGCTATTTTTTAAACAACGCTGTTCACCAACATGTGCAATTGCTGATTTATGCTATGTTAACCCCCTTTTTGTTTTTTTCTTTTCTTTTTATTCCTTCTTTCAACACAATTTATACCTAATCCCGATTACTATTAAGTTTTAGTCTGTGTTTTTTTCCCCCCACACCTTGCCCGAAATGCTATGAGTATTAGTGGCTTTAGGTATTGTATGTACTAGCTCTGCCTATAAATCCAACATTATGTTTGTAAATCAACTGTATGTACTTTTCCTGAATAAAATGTATTTATTATTTATTTTTTAATCGGTAAGTGTTAAAAGAAGGCACCAAGCTGGGAAGGCTATGTAGCACCATTGTGTGTAACAATAAACCAAATTTTTTTTAACAAATAATGCACCTGTATGGAAAAACAAATCCTGTCAGCTGTAAAAATATTGATGCAGTTATTTATATGAAAAATATAATGAAATAAATATTACTGGTTTATTTTTATCCTATCTTTTTGTACTGTACAGTATATCCAAGGAAGTGAAAAATTGAGACATAATGCACAATTTAATGAATGATTAGCATGGATTAGCAGTTCAAAAGAAATATGACTTGTACTACATATCAACATGAGATCTTAATGATCCATGGTCAACATGATTTAATAAGGATAATACAGTACTGTATTTGTAATAATACAAACTATAATTTAAAATCTTTATTACTGATTTTTTTTATTAAGAAGATTAGGTATACACAGCAATGTGCTGCTACCCTATTCTATATGGAATATTACACAGTGTAGATAAAAAACTAGCTATAAGTTTATCTAATACTCCCATCTCACAGGATGGTTAGACATACTGTACATGGAATCAATTTAGAAAATACCAGCCTCAATACAAAAAACAAATCAACTCTGACTAAACAACTCTAAGCAATTTTCACAAGAGGTAAGCACTGAATCATGGAAACATTATATTATAATTACTCTTACCAGTTTCTACAAAACTCCTCTCAAACAATGTATTTTTAAACATGTTTAGGTATACACAGCAATGTGCTGCTTCCCTATTCTGTATAAAGGACAACAAAATACTTAATGCTGATCTATTAGCCTCCACTGGCAAAATCTGGGTGCAGCACAAGAATATCTTCCAATATTCCTGAGTGTATGAAGTAATTACAGAGCTCAAAATACCTCATACCATTTGGTATGAAGTCACTGATAACAGGACAATCACAGATATAGTGTTGGAGAGTATGTTCTCTCAAGTAGGACTGAAAACAGGTGTTTTTTTTCCACCAAGAGGGCTATAAACCCATGGAACCGCCTACCCGCTGAAGCCGTAAATGCCAAATTCCAGCTAAAAAATATCATTAAGACAATTGGCGGGCCCTTTAACAAGCCGCCGGCTTTCTGTCCTCTTCGAGGTCACTAGATAGTTAGTGGCCCTTGGGTAAATTCAGTAAATATATGCAATAATTGTCAGCGCATCTTCCGAGCAACAAGGACAGCTACACAGTATCTCTTAGAATTACGTAGGTAAACAACAAATGTAACATATTTGTTTACTACATTGTCGGTGCTGGCTGTAGAAGTTGAAAAAACATTGTTTTACTTCGAAATATACTAATTTTATAAGAAAATTCGACGTAAATAGGAGGCAGTAGAGCTCCGATAAGCCAGCGCCAAATCTTCAATATGAAGAATGTTGCTGCTCTCTGATTGGCCAAACGAAACACAGTAGTGACCTCTATCGGCACGCAAGGTGAACCAACAATTTTCTTCCTAAGCATACCTTATTGAATCGCACCTAAGCATCTTCTTAGGGTGCACTTAGGAACCTTCGTAGCAAACCCACTTATGAAGAAATACACAGAGCTTCCTGAATCTAGGTCCTGGAGAATATGTTAATATCCTTGTGGCAGTCTTCTAGTGCTCTATCTCCAGGAGCAACATTGCTGTGTCAATGCTGGCATTAAACTGGGCATTTTCAGAGACCCCCAGTTTGGGGTCTCTGAAAATGCCCAGTTTAATAGGCACAAACCCGCCGTGAGACCCCAGTTTGGAGGTCTCGCCAACGCAAGATAATACTGTCAGGTAATCTGCTGCCGCCTGCGAAGGGGTTGGACCTACACGTGTGCCAGTCCGGAAGGAGTTAAGTGACATGGATATCAGCTGAATCATCCATGTGTTTATGGATGTATAAATCAAAGGAACCAGTAACTTGCAAGGACTTGCAAAAAGGACTTGCAGTGCAAGTCCTTTTTATGAACATGTATGATCAATGTGAGAAAGATCAAAATATCTAGTCCACCTGGCAGGACCAAACAAATCCTGGAACGTAGAAGAGTTTGGTGAAATGGTGCACATTCGAGTGCAGGGGGTATGGCGCTGAGCTATCTCCCGTATAAGGGGGGAAGGGAGGATTAAAATGTACTGTACTGTTATCACAAAAGACAGAGCCACTCCAGGCGACGAGGGAGTGGAGCTAAAAGGGTTTGTTGAGTCAATAAATGATCCTGGTCTTGACCTTCCATCACCGGCCAACTCTGGGACCTTGTCACCTATCTCATCAGCTTCAACTTGCAATTGATGCCATGTTGTCCTGGGCACTAATCATTGTGCTATAACATTTACTCGGAAGCAGGTCGTTCTTCATCCCCCTTTGTAGCTCTATTGTAATCCTCTTTATATAAAAAAGATTCTGCAAAACTTTTGGTGTTTTTTCCCTTTTATCTTGGTCACCCCATATATCTTATCTTTGAGTTGTGCTCAAATGACCTTGACTTACTCGAGGTCTTGTACCATACGTTCTGGGGAGCCAACACACACACACACACACACTATATACATTTCTCTCTCATGCTGTCTAAACTCTCTTATGGCTGTCCTGCTTACTCATCTGCCTCTCCAACTCTTCATTGTCTTGATGTTCTGCACCATACTGGGTTACATCTCTGCTCCAGAATAAAGTGCACTTCATTCGTTCCCTACTATGAGTTTGTACGTTGAAACCAGTGTCCTGTCTCTACAGGATCGTCACTTGTTATGTTACTGTTGCCAACTTTTCATTACCTTGTGCAGTTCATACAATATTCTCAATCTTGCTATTGTCTTGCTTTGACAGTTACCCCTTCTGTGGGCTCTGTTTCTTTTCATCAACTTTCTGTACGGTTGTTTTGTTTACAAGATTCTCTCTCGGTTCATGTTTCCAATATTTCTCGTGTCATTTCATCCTTGCCCCCATGCGGGGATCCCAAAGTTTTGCAAAATCTTGATCCACATGGTAAAGGCTCTCCTACAGTTCTGAAACACCTTTTCTTTGCACCCTTTTTTTCACGCTTCTACTCCATTGCCGTCTTTACAGATATCCAAGTCTGCTGATGGTGTAGGTTACTCCATTGTATTTCCTGACCACACCTGTATGTGTTACCTGCCCCTAGAAACTAGCATCTTCAATGGCAGAACTTTATACAATTTATATGCACTTCGTCAACTGCTTTCTTGCTGTCAACATGCCTTTACTGTTGTAGTTGACTCCCGCAATACCCTCGCGGCTCTGGAGTCATTTAATCCTCTCCATCCTGTGGTAGTTGAAATTCAACATTGGCTATTTCTTATCTTCAGCAAATTTAAGAGTCAAGTTTTGCTGGGTTCCCAGCTATAGTATTACCTTAAATGAGTTTACGGATGCTGTCTCTAAGAAGACTATCCGCATTTGTCCTATTTCCATCAAAGGCATATATTTTACCGACTTCTACCCATTCATTCATTCATTCATTCCTCAATCCATGCCTATTGGCAGGTCATTGGTCTTGTTACCAGTAACAATCTGCATGCTCTTAAGGGTGGCCTGTACCCTTGGCCTTCCTCCTACTACCGTAACCGGTGGTGGAAAATGGCTCTGGCGAAATTACGTATTGGCCATACCTGTTTAACTCATGGGCACTTAATAGAGCACCACTCTGCTCCTAGTTGTCATTCTTACAGTCATGCATATCCTTGTTAAATGTCCAGACTTTCCAGGATGTGTGTGTCATGCTTCCCGGCTTTCCCTTGCAGTCATTTGTCCCTCATTAGCATCCATGGTGAATCAGATCCTTTGATATCACTTGCCTTTTGCTTTTGTTCTCATATTGGCATCTTTAGTGATATTTAGCGCCTTTTGAATACCTTGCAACTTTTCTGGTGCAACATAGTCTCCCTGGCTTGGTGCTTTTTGATGTATTACATAACTTATGCCATACATTCTTATATTTAACAACTTTTTGAATTATATTTATATAGTGCATATCCTAAGTATTCCGGACTTCATTATATGTTGAAATTATTGCTGGAAAGCAAAGGGAACCAAAATGTTCACATTGGTATAGTGAAAAAGTGGGCTTTTAACCATCTCTGGACTAGACTATTCTTCCCCATGTATAGTATCCTTTAAGTTTAAAATGCACCATTTTTGGTTTGTACAGTTTTTGTAGGAATGTGACTGGTATATAAATACAGGAAAGCCAGTAAATTGTTTTTAGGTGGCTACCTGACATTGGATATTGTACTCCCAAGAAACTGATGAGTTTGGTTAATAGAACATGTGATCTGACAATTTTTTTTTTTTTTTTTTTTTTTTGAGATATATACAAGAGTTGTTACATTCTTGTACAGCCACTAGTACGCGTAGCGTTTCGGGCAAGTCCTTAATCCTATGGTCCCTGGAATACGATCCCCTGCCGCGAAGAATCGTTTTTTCATCCAAGTACACATTTTACTGTTGCGTTAAACAGAGGCTACAGTTAAGGAATTGCGCCCAGTAAATCCTCCCCGGCCAGGATACGAACCCATGACAAAGCGCTCGCGGAACGCCAGGCGAGTGTCTTACCACTACACCACGGAGACTGCATATTATACTATAGATCCTATTTAAATTCCAATATGTCTATAATCATCATTAAATATACATATGCCTGTAAAGTTGTTGTTATTTTATATTAGCTTATATGTTAAGTTTGTACAAGTATGCACAAAGATGTGTTCTTTTACTTGCTGTAAGAAAGGTTATAAATAATTGATAAATGGGTCAAATACTGTATTTCAAAATCTGAATTGGTGAATTCATTCACATATCCAAATCATATCTGCAATGATATAAACATTTTGGAGGTTGGTGCTGTAACTGATATTTAGTCAATGTTATTGGAATTATGACAGATAAGCAAATACTTGCTTAGATTACTATACATTACCTCATTGGGAATGTTATGCATATTTTAGTTTAAGTAATGATCAAAAGAAGGCACCAAGCCAAGGTGACTATGTAGCATTTTAGGGTAGGAATTATTTAGGAAGTAATTATCAAAACAAGGCCAGGGACACTATGTAGCATCATCAAAGTTGCAGGATAATCAACAGGCACTAAATATCACTAAGGATGCCAATGCGAGAACAAAAATGTACAAGACGAGAGATATCAAAGGTATCTGATTCGCCACGGATGCTATCGAAGGACAAAAGGCTACGAAAGACAGTCTGGAGGCAAGACACATGGATGTCCAGGAAGTTGGGACATTCAACAAGGATATGCACAATCATAGGAGGGATAATGCACTTCAGATAATGGAGCATAGCCCTGCCCCTTATTAAGTGCCCGTGAGTAAAAAGTGTATGGCTATGTAACCTTGCCAGCCATTTCCCACCATCAGTTACAGCAGTAGGAGAAAGGCCAAGGATAGCAAAGAGGACAGGCTACCCTTAAGAGTGCGCAGCTTGTTACAAGTAACAGAAGACCAACAACCCTACCAACGGGCACGGATTAAGAAATGGATAATTGGGTAGAAATCAGAATAGGGAACACCTATGCAGGAAAATAGCACAAGTGTGGATAGCCTCCTTAGTGGCAGTGTCTACATGCTTATTTAATGAAATTCCAATAGAACTCAACCTGCTTAAATCTGCTTGAGATTAAAAATATTGGATTTCTGCTACCACAGGATATATATATATATTATATACATGAGGGTTAAATGATTCCAAAGCCATGAGAGCACTACGAGTCAACCATTATGACACAGGAGCGTTGACCACAGGAAAGCAATCGATGAAGAGCATACAAGATAGCACACAGTTCAGCAGTGAAGATGCTAGCCTCCGGAGATAGGTGGCACATATAAGTTTGGTCTGGAAAGATAGTAGAGTATCCAACACCGTCGGCAGACTTGGATCCATCCTTGAAGAGGGCAACAGAATGTGAGTCTGAAGAAAAAAGGCATTTCAGAACAAACGGAGGGGTAGAAATCATATGGGTCAAGACTTGCAAAACTTCACAAGTGGGCCCTGCCAAGGAGGTAAGTATGGAATAACATGAGGAGAGAGATTGTCAACACAAACTGAGAAGGAGGTTTGTAAGAGAGACATCCGAACAAAAAGAATGTGGTGGGGAAAGGGAACAGGGCCCACTGGAGGGGCAACAACCAAAGCATGGCAAAGGCGAGAATGAGTGTGTTTCAGAGACCTCAGGAGGTAATGAAGGCAGTAACGATCTCGACGATCCTGGAGCGATAAGACGTCTGTTTCAACATACAAGCTCTGGATAGGGGATGAACAAAAGGCACCAGAGCTGAGGTACAACCCAGAACGATGCAGCATGATGCATCAAGATGGTGAAGTACTGAAGGAGAGGCAGAGTAGACGGCAGGTCAGCCATGATTCAGGTTAGATAGTGCAAGAGAAGAGTGCAGATAGAACAGCGTGCATCTATGAGCTCCCCAGGGTGTATGATACAAGACCTTAGGTAAGTTAAGGGCCTTAGAGCATTCAACTCAAGAGGTAGGATATTTGGGAAGACCAAGACGAATGAGTGTCGAAGATTAACACTAAAAGTTTAGCAGAATCCTTATACAGAAGGGGACTATCATAGAGTGACAACGAGGGATGAAGAATGACCTGCTTCCGAGTAAAAGTCACAGCACAGGTCTAGTCAAAAGAGAATTTAAAACCATGGCTGACACGGCATCAATTGCAAGTTGAAGCTGACAGAGGAAAGGCGAGTCATCACCCAAACAGCACAGGGCGAGATCATCGACATAAAGGACTGAGAAAATGCCAGAAGGCAGGAAGGAAAACCATTGACGGCAATCAGGAAAGAGCAGTGCTCAGGACAATACAGTACCTTGAAGAACACCTTCGTATTGTTGAAAAAGAGTAGAAGAAAGTGCTACCAAGTTGCACTTTAAATGAATGTCTAGAGTGGAAACATTGAAGGAAGAGAGGGAGATTGCCAAGTAGGCCAAAACAATAGTAGAGATAGAATATGATATCTCATATATCTGATAAGTGTGTCATAAGCCTTTTTCCAGACCAAAGAGGATGGCTAACAATGGAGGTCTTCACAGCAAAGGCATAACAAATGTAGACCTGTAAAGCACTAATACATCAGTTGTGCTGTGATACTTGCAGAATCCAAATTGAGAAGAGGGAGAAGAGGAGAAGGCCACAGGGAACAAGATTGAGAGGAGGTGGAGCAGTAACACTGAACTGAAAGCCAGAAGACTGGGAAGGGAGGGTGGAAACACAGGGGTGGTGAACTGTGAGGAAGATCCTTGGGGCCAGAATGGAGTGGAGCAGAAGATGGGGAACTATGGAACTGGTGGAGGTATTGGGAGCTAAGGCCTGGAAATGGTTGTGAAATGGAGAAAGGGGTGAAGGGTAGAGAGCAGAAGTGTAATGCAAGAGACCATATCCAAATTTCCAACACCTATATCAGAGGCGAGGAGAGGGGATGTATTCCTGAATGGAGCATCATTTAAGAATAATTAAAGAATGCAATAACAGAAGATGGAAGAGACTTGCCATCAAAAGTGATTTTGACTACCCAAAGAGGCTGAAGACAACAAATACAAGGGGGGTCGAGTAAACGTATCAATCTAGAGGATAGAATGGCCTTGGGCCTTGAGAATATATACAATATCCTCGTGGCAGTCTTTTAGCTCACTATCTCCAGTCATGATATGGTGCAGGAGAATGACTGCCAATGCTTGCATTTAACACTTTCGCCCGGGCATGACGCAGCATTGCGTCATCCGTTTACTGTCGGTAATACCGGGGATGACGCAGCATTGCGTCATCCACTTTAAATAATCGCCAAAAATCAGGTTTTTATCCGATTTTTTTGGGACTGGTTTTAAAATGTGCGCCGATGTCTTCCCATTTTCTTTGTTGAGCCTCGTGGCCCTCAGGTGGCTTGGCACATGCTGTGGGCCCATTGTTTTCGCTCCACTGTTGTGACCAATGTTGCCTCCCCTCGCATCTCAAACGTGTGAATATTTCGGCTATTTTCCGTGGCTATATTTCTTACTGCGGCTTTAGAAACTATCTACCCTTACTCCACGATGGATAGTGATCATGAACAAGGCCCTTCCAGGAAGAAAATTGCGAAAGAAAGGCTTGAAAAGGGAGGGAATTGGGAGTGTAGCTGGAAGGCGTCTGAGCGCTCACTCGTGGCTAACGCGTGGCCTGTCTTCAACTCGTCGGCGGTTGGAGCGTGACCAGGTTTTATATTTTATATGCTAATGTTCCTCTAGAGAATTCTATTGCGAACCCATTGAGACCAAAATGAAAGACCTAGGACAAAAATTGAGGTGACCAGAGTGAAAATAGTGAAAACATTTTATCGCGTTTGCGCGCTCCTGGGTAACTCGTTCGCACTTTCTCTGTTTGCTGCGGGTAATTAGCCGGGCGTTTGGAGTTTATATGCATTTAGTGCTGTAGAGAATTCTATTGCGAACACAATGATACCAAATTTAATCTCGTAGGATGAGAATTAAGGTGACAAAGTTGAAGAGAGTATACACTTTTCAGAATTTACGCGCGCTCCCGTGACACCCTGGGTCCCATATTGCACAGTTGAGGGGTGGCGCGCGGGGTGAGCGAAAGTGTTAATCGGACATTTTTGGAGATCCAAAGTGAGGTTTCACCAATGCAGGGCAATGATGCCAGGTAGTCTGCTGCCTACCGCAGACTACCTGGCATCATCAGTAGTCTGCTGCCTACCGCAGACTACCTGGCATCATCAGTAGTCTGCTGCCTACCGCAGACTACCTGGCATCATCAGTAGAAGGGGCTGCAACTATGTGCACTAGTCTGGGTGGGGTTAAAAGTGACATTCCTGGATGGTGTTCTGGGAGTTGTTCTACTCCCCAAGCCTGGCCCAGGGCTAGGCTTGACCTGGGTATCATGTCAATGATACCCTTGACTGGGTATCAATACCCTTGATATGGGTATTAATTGAATCAACCAGGTGTTTATGGATGAGTAAATCATCAGGACGTATACAATAAGAGTGAGAAAGATCAAGTTCTTTCTCACAGGTGGTCACCAATCACCAGCTGACTCAGGAACCTGGTTGCCTACCCCATGAGTCTATGTAAGAGAAATCAATTCAGTGTCCATATGGCATTAATTTCAAAATTCTGGGTCTCAGAGCTAAGGAATAACACCTACCAGGGCAACTAGGGAGGCTGAGCACTGGCCAGTGCAGGAAAGGGTGCGTTGTGTCAAATGGTGTTTCCCTTTTTAACAGGGAAGTCCTAGTGCATCATACATTCTCTCACACTGGTGCAAAGACCTCTTTCTTCCTTTCACCCTAGCCTGGACACCCAACTATCCACCAAGGGCAGCTCCTCCAGCAGGACGTCTGTTGACCCAAACAAGATTCCTATGGGTGTGTACCTTAGCACGTACAACACCCGGAGAGGGGCAGGAGAGGCAACCCTCAATGGCCCCAGGGAGTTGTAAGCGAACCCCTTCACCACGACAAGGTGACACTCTGGGGGAAGGGAGTGTATAGGAAGTAGAGCATGTGCAAAAATCCATGGTTTAATGAATGACTGGTTTTCTATCAATGTAGAACTATAGTTTGTAGATGTAATTATGAAGTTAACCAAGCAACAGTATATCAAAACATGTTAACACAGGTAAAATAATGTTGGAGAAAGAAGGAAATTGAAATTATGGTGAATGGAGTGGAAGATGCAGCTGAACTGTTTATATACTGTGCCTTTGTGTGATGCATAGGCAAGCGGAGCAAAGAAAACCCTGGTTAGGAAGAAAAAGTAAATATGGCTAGAAGGCTGCATGATAGCTGCATAGAATGACTGTGTGTATATTTATATATGGATGCAAGGTATTACTGTGGAATGGCATGAAAAATTAAGGAGCAGAAATAGACAATCTAAGAATCATGTGCAATTTTAAAAGGATAGAAAGAAAAGGAAAACTTGTATAAAGATATAAAGACATGGTCATGTTGAATGATAGTGAAGAGAATATTTAAATGAATCTGAGGGCAAGTATAGTATATCAAAAGAAGGCACCAAGCTGGGAGAATGTAACGGTAGGAAAATCAAGTAAGTGTGCAGATATATCAAATATCTGTTTATGGAAGTGCTAGAAAGCATGGATAAGTGAAAACAGTCAAGACTGAATCTGATAGATGTCTCCATATGGCCAATTACGAACCCTTACACCTAGTGTAAGGTGTGGACGACTTCTGGAATGCTGATGCTTCTTGTTTGTGCAAGGATGATGGAACCTTCACAGATGATAGCAAAGAAATAAGTGACATATTGTGTTGGTTGGGGTTGCAGGTTGCATTATAGTTATTTTCAGTGCACCCCTGAACACATTTGCAGATATATTGCAGAACCATACATCACATTTTACCCTAACCCCACTGGACTTTGAAGTAGCGATAGACAGCATGCCCATGCATTCTGCACCATGCCCTAACTCCTGAAATTCTATATTCATAAAGAATTGCTGAAAACAATCAGACTCTTAACATCTTTTGGAGACGGAGCCAAGATACTGGTGTCATCCCTGACATACTTAAGACAGTGGAGATCACACCACTTCACAAAGGAGGTAGCAAAGCAGATGCAAAATATTATAGACCAATGGCTCTAACATCAAACATCATAAAAATCTTTGAAAGCGCGTTAAGAAGTAAGATCACAAAATACATGGAATCAGTGTCTACATAACCCTAGGCTACATTGGCTCAGGACAGGGTGTCCCTGCCTCTCTGAATTGCTAGGTCACTATGACTTGGCATTAGATGCCATGGAAGAAGAGCCAAATGCTGATATAATACACAGGTTTCACAAAAGCTTTTGATAAATCTGACCACTGTTATTGTAAACAAAATGTGCACAAACAGAATTATTGGCAAAGTAGGGAGATGGATCTTTAAGTTCCCAATGAACAGAACCCAGAATGTAATAGTCAACAAAGTAAAATCCAGATCATCCAACATGAAAAGCTCAATCCCCCCGAAGGTACTGTACTTGCTCTGGTACTTTTTTCTCATCCTCATATCAGACAGACAAGAATACAAGTTATAGTACTGTATCATCCTTTACAGATGGCACTAGGATTTTCCTAGAAAAATAGACAACATAGAGGACACAGCAAACCTCGAATCTGATGTTAATGGAGTCTTTTCAATGGGCTACTGAAAATAATAAGTTTACCGAGGATAAGTACAAATTACTATGGAAAAATAAAATTCAAAACCACATATAAAATGGTGTCAATTCATCCTATTGAAAGAACAAGGAATAGAAGATTTAGACGTAATGATGTCGGAAGACCTTACTTTTAAAGAACACAACAAAGAAGCTGTCACAGCTGTAAGAAAAGTGACAGGTTGGATAACAAGAACTTATCAACAAGAGATACTCCCACCAATCTCTTGGAGATTGGATAATCTCCTGAATAATATTAGGAAATCAGAAAGCCTCCCTCCCTAATTGGGGGAGGAGGGGGGTGCTGGCCCAGCCGACGGGCTTCAGTTCTTTAATGATTTCTGTGGGGAACCCTGTTGGCTCCCAGAGGACAAAATGTTTGTTTTGCCCTCTGTTCCCCATACTTAGCTTCATTAATATGCACTTGCTAGAGTTCAACTCTTGGAGGCCTGGTCTAAATTTTGGCTGAACCAGAGTTTAGCTCAAGGAGCTATTAGGATGGTCTTCCCAGAAAAGGGGAACAAGGAAACCATCTCAGGCATAATATGTATGCTTGCTTGTAGACATTAATGGGTTGTACAGGTGATAGGGACTTCTGTAAACAATTCTAAGCCAACGACCTGGTAATCTATCACTTGGTATCAATCACATTCCAACCTGTCATCTAAATATTATACTAATTATAACAACTGTGGATGACAATACAAAATATTTTTTTTGTGCACAAAAAACCAGCGTTGAATGTAATGAAACGCCATTTTCTGGGTGAGCCCCGGAGGCTCCCTGGAGCTTATCGGGCTAATGTATGTTATGTTAGACCGGGACATTAGCTAAGGAGTTCAGACCTACCAGGGACCAGCGCCAGAACCTGGCCCCTTCAGAGAGGTTTCAGGGAGCAATGGCCCTGGAAAACCCCATATGGTTGGGGGTTTTCCTTATCTGCCATCGACCGGGGTTAGGCACCCAGAAAGGTAGGCGTAACAAAACAAACCCCACATGGTAAGAAACTACAACAAAAACCGAACAGAGAGGTAGAAAACTCCCTACAATCCCAAGGAAACAAGCAAACAAGCAAACATCACACTCTACTGCCGCGCCGATCGTCCGCGCAGCCCTCCCCACCCCGGGAGGGGGAGGGGGGAGCCCCGGACCTACCGCGCCGGCTGCCAAGCTCCAGTTCGGAAGCTAAGCTTCAACCAACGCGAAAAAACCGCCGACCGGTGGGAGGGAGGGTTTCCAGGGAGCCTCCGGGGCTCACCCAGAAAATGGCGTTTCATTACATTCAACGCTGGTTTTCTGTGGGGAGCCCCTACGGCTCCCTGGAGCTTCATACCCAAAGAGAAGGAAAAGAAAGGGCTAACCCGGGAGGCGGCCGCCACAAACTCTGCAACGCAAAGCCAAGACAACCGGTCGCAAACCTGTGACCCAAGGCAACAAGAACGCCCAAGAACAGACGCACATATGGATGGGCGGCCAAAAACCTGTGCGACCCACAATTCCCTGCGCCCGAAATGAGCCCGAGACGTCACCAACACAGCAGCAATTGCTGCAAACGTCTGAACAGCACGGGCGCAAAGACAGACCGCAGGAAGAAGGAAAACACTGCGGACGACCCGGGAGACCCGATCCCTGAAAACAGGGAACGAAGGAACCGGATCAACCACAGCGCATCCCCAGGCACGGTACGCTGGCAACAGCAAAAAGCACAACTGGACAACACAGGACGCACCCCCCGGCCAAACCAAACAAGCACCAATACCCCAAGAACCCCTCCGGAAAGCAGCCGTCTCGACCGTCGCCAGGACAGAGAAAGGCTGCACACCAATAAAGCTACCACCAGTACCAAAGAGGAGGAAACTGAAACCGAAGGGGCTACCACAAACTGAGGGGAAGAGAAGGCACCCTGAACAAGGACCAGGATGGCTCAGGCGACTCATGAGCAGGCCGGAGGGGAAACAAAACGCGAGAAAACGTAATAAACGTCATACAGTCTCCAAGACGAAGCTCGCAGGTGGGACACCGTCAACAAAGCCACCTGAACACCATAGAGATGGCGATACCTGCGTCAAAATACCAGACGCGAAGAGCCAAAGAGAGGGCCGAACCAGTCACGGACAGGACCGATTCGGCCTGCTGAAAGAGGCGAAGCCTCAGGAAAAACGCCCCGGGAACGGACACCTATCAAGCAGCGTCTGAAAAGAAGGCCGGGCCGGCCACCGTGGAACCATAAGGACTGTTCTCGTGGGAATGGGCTGCAACCGAGCCAGAACCCGAAGCAACAGCTGGACCGGGAGAAGAGGTACAGGTACCCCCCACCTCGACCAGGCCTGCCGAAAGCCTCCACCGGGAAGTCCTCGCAGGTGGGAAGGGCGCCACAAAACGGGCGACGCCTAGACCACGCCGACCCGAAGACGTCCATGGCCAGGAGTCCATAAGCCCAACAGAGCCAACAAAACGAATCGGCGACGACTGGCCAACCCACGAAGAGGAATGAACCGAGACAGCTGTCCACCAGGACGCAGGACACACCCCGGACACGAACCACATGGTTAACCAAACCCCCTGTGGTTCCGGCAAGAACCACCAGAGAACAGTCCAAACAGAGCTGAATGGTAGAGTACCTAGTGACCCAAACCCTCCGAAGCGCAAACCAGACAGCCAGGAACACCTGAACCGGGCTGTGAGCCTGAACAGCCAAAGGCGGGACCACAGCCACAGTAACACTTCTGGAGGGAAGACAATGAGGGGCCCAAGAGCCTGAAACAAGGCCCAGGTCCGAACCCGGGACGGAAACAGAAGGTAAAACCTCCAGATCACCAGGAAACCAAACCCAGCGATCTGGAAAGAACCAACCCCTGGCGAGCAGACAAGCGGACTGACTGGGAGCCCACTCCAGCCAGTCGTCGAGGTAGGCCAGACACCGAATCTCAGACGCAGACAGGGCACTAAGATCCGGTAAAGATGCAAAGAGTATACAAAGTGCCCTTCACAAAATAGGGAATGCAATAAAAACAGCAAACCTGAAGCCCCACCACCAAAGCATTGTATGACAATCATATTAAGACATTATGACATATGACAATCATTATATGACAATATGACAATTATAATCAAAGCATTATATGACAAAGTGCTGGGAAGAAAGGACACCACGAGAGTAGCTCTCATCCTGTAACTACACTTAGGTAAGTACACATAGGTAATTACCAACCGTGCTAGCCCCAGAAAAACTGGAGAGGAACGTGCCAAGAAGTGACCTGGAGGTCCAGGTCCACCATCCATGCACCCGGCCCTAACAGAATCCGAACAGGAGACAACAGTCCTCCGAGCAGGGCAGAGGATCCAGGGCGCAGACGGAAGTAGTCCAGAAGAACTGCAGACTGGAAAAGCTCATGACTGCAAAGAGCAGACGGGAAAAGCCCATGACTGCAAAGAGCAGACGGGAAGCCCAGAAGGATGGGGCGGATCGACCACGCCCCACGCACCCACGAAGAGGAAAAGACGAAGCGCAGGGAAGAAATCCACCCCGCCAGCTCTGAACCCCCCCCAAGGGGGAGAAGCCGTCCTCCGACGCCAGCAGAGGCCGGAAGACAACCCAAAGCGCCCACCAACAGCGGGACCAAGCGAGAGGCAACAGAGCAAGCTGCTCCCCCAGCGCCCAGTCAACAGAGAAGGGAACAGAACCCCTTCAGAAAGAAAAAGTACACTACCGAAGTCATGAGGAGAGACTACGGGAATGAAACCACACTTCGCTGGAAGAGGAAGTGAGGGGAGACCTGATCACCACAAACAAGATACCCAAGGGAATCGACAGGTTTGAGAAGGACAGGCTATGTAACACAAGGGGCACACGCACTAGGGGACACAGGTGGAAACTGAGTACCCAAAAGAGCCACAGATAGAATTAAAGTTTTTTTTTTTTTTTTTTTTTTTTTTTTTTTGTCAGAATGGGAACGGGAAAGCACGAAGAAGTAATGTGGCGACTCCTCACACAATTAACGAGGCTGACCCCCATACAATGTCACATGTAGACATGACAGAGCCCAAGAGGCACAGGAACCGATACACCTGTTGACGGACGGTTGAGAGGCAGGACCAAGGAGCCAGAGCTCAACCCCCACAAGCACAACTAGGTGAGGACATATATTGTAAAAGCACAAGCCGCCGACTAGTGGCAAAGAGCACTACGCCGGCCAGGCAAAGAAGGCACAAAACTGCATCTAAAGGCCCACCTCGACAGCAAAACCACAAAGTCCCAGCACAACCACAACATGTGCCAAGACCCAAAAAGCTCAGTCTGCAAGCCAGGAAGACCCCGGAACCCCAAAAGGCAGAACCGGGTCACACGAGGAAACAAAGTCCCCTGAACCCACAAAAGGGGGCCCAAGAGGAAGAAACCTCCAGAACGAAACCAAGGAACCCAAAGGAACCCAGAATCGAACCAGGGGGAGCCCAAACCACCACATTTGCCGGCGGAGAACACCACTAAAAGGCAAAGCACAGACCCCAGCAGAACGCCCTGGGAAAACGGTCCCAACAGACCGAAAACCGAGGGGCAAGGTGTGGGAGCAAGCATACCAGCCAGGGGCACTGAGCCTAAACCCAGAGGCTCAGACCCAAAATCAACACCCAAACGTTCCCAGAGGAACAGGCAACGGCAAGAAAACACCAGAAAAACAAAGAAACGACAACAGGAGAACAAAAACCCTGCAAATTTTTTGAAAACTCACCAGAGACGCTCGCTCGCACACCCAGACGCATGTAAACAAACCGCAACGCCGCCCTGGTGGCCACGCCGGGAAACCGGCAGACGAAAATGGCCGCCAGCAGGGGCTGTGACTGACGCTTAATACACAAAAACACGCCAGCAAATGTGGGAAGCTAGCAGACTGGAAGGGCGAAAAACGACGCCCAACAGCAGAAAAACCCCTGAAGGGGCAAAACCGCCCCAGAACTGCTAGCAGGCAACCCCCACAGCCCCGGGAACCAACAACAGAGGCCCCGGGGCAGAGCCGTCCTCCAAGCCCTCCGCCTGTAAAGAAAAGCAAGAGCCCATGGGAAAGGCAACAAGAAAGGGCCGCTGGTAAGACCCAGAAGCCTTGGCAGGAGGCACAGGCTCAAACCTCCGTCCCCAACCCGAACGGGGCATCCCCCGAAAACCGCCCGAGTCTCTGCCGCAACTGAACCCCGCCCCGACCCCGAAACCCGCAGACGGTCCGGAGCCGGGAACATGGAGAGAAAGGGGCGAGCAGCACCTAACCAAACGGGGCGGCCACGGGGCATTCGAGTGGGAAACCAACCAAGCATGTTGCAGCAACCTAACCTAGCTTGCAACATGGATGCCGCCTGTACTCTGAACAGTAATAACATCAGGAGAGTACTGGAGAACAAGCAGAGAATCACTCGCAAGACTCCGGGTCAAGGTGTCAGTGACCCAACAGGCAGCATGACGGAGGTAAAAATGGCGACTGTCACCCGGAGACAAGGGAACAGCAACCAACGATCCCGTTCAAGACGGGTTGGAACCCGGAAGACACATTCAATGGTCCCCCGAGCCCAGACAGGGGTTTCCAGGGCCCGTAGGGTAACAACTACGGGAAGCCCGGGCAAGGTGTTGCTAACCGGTTAAGAAACCCAAACATAACAAGAGGGTAGATTATAGCACTGAAAACCCCTGAGACGTGTACAAGCACGGGGGCCTAGCAGAGGGCCGCCAAACACTACCAGTGGAACTATAACCACCTTAGGCAGACCCCCACCAGGCAAGAAAATAAAAAACAAAAGAAAAACCCCGCAAAAGTACACCGTCTCCAGAGGCAACAGAAACCGGCCGCCGCATAGGTGGCAGGCTGCGCAACACCTTGACGCCCTAACCAGCACAATACCAATCCCTACCCAGGGCCAAACAAGGGCCCCAAGCCCCAGCTGGCCCCAAGGGCGAGGCAAATGCCGAGCAGCAAGAACCTCTACGGGAATGGTTCCCGAACGCCCCAGGGAAGATAACCCTGTTACGCAAGGGCAGTACTCACAGGGCGCTTAGGGAAGTCAGCCACTAAGCACATGCAGCCCCGGCACTGATGAAGTACTCCTGGCCACCGCACACCACAACACACGGCAGTGAACGCCACACAAGGCAAACACCGCCTAGGAAACTGAGGCCAGAGAAGCGTCAATCCCGGTTGACATTAGCGAACGAACTGGAGCTTGGCAGCCGGCGCGGTAGGTCCGGGGCTCCCCCCTCCCCCTCCCGGGGTGGGGAGGGCTGCGCGGACGATCGGCGCGGCAGTAGAGTGTGATGTTTGCTTGTTTGCTTGTTTCCTTGGGATTGTAGGGAGTTTTCTACCTCTCTGTTCGGTTTTTGTTGTAGTTTCTTACCATGTGGGGTTTGTTTTGTTACGCCTACCTTTCTGGGTGCCTAACCCCGGTCGATGGCAGATAAGGAAAACCCCCAACCATATGGGGTTTTCCAGGGCCATTGCTCCCTGAAACCTCTCTGAAGGGGCCAGGTTCTGGCGCTGGTCCCTGGTAGGTCTGAACTCCTTAGCTAATGTCCCGGTCTAACATAACATACATTAGCCCGATAAGCTCCAGGGAGCCGTAGGGGCTCCCCACAGAAAACCAGCATTGAATGTAATGAAACACCATTTTCTGGGTGAGCCTCAGAGGCTCCCAGGAGCTATCAGGTTAATGTGTGATATATTTCACCAGGGCATTAGTTGATGGAGTTCAGCCTATCGGGGATCACTAGTCAGAACCTGGCTCCCCTTAGAGATTGCAGAGAGCAATGGCCCTGGAAAACATCCCCTGTGGTTGGGGGTTTTCCTTATCTGCCATTGACCGGGGTTAGGCATCCAGAAAGGTAAGCATAACAAAACAAACCCCCAAATAGTAAGAAAAGTACAACTAAAAACCAAAAAGAGAGGCAGAACTCCCTCTAATCCCAAGGAAACCAGCAAACGTTACACTCCACCGCCACGCCGCTCGTCCGTACAGCCCTCCCCTCCCTGAAAGGGGGAGGGGGAGCCCCGGACCATCCTGGGCCGGCTACCTAGAACTGCAGTTTGGAAGTTAAGCATCAAACAACGTGAAATACCACGGACCGGAAGGGGGAGGGGGGGGTTGCCAGGGAGTCTCCGGAGGCTCACCCAGAAAATGGCGTTTCATTACATTATAGACCCCAACAACTTATAAATTATGTGGAAAACCTTTAAAGACTTCTGATCAAGATATCTAGGAAAGGTTCTAGATAGAAAACTATCACCTGAGGACCACATAAAAAACGTTGTGCGAGAAGCCTATGCTACACTTTTTAACTTCAGAATTGCTTTTAAATACATGGATGGCAAAATACTAAAGAAATTGTTCAAGACTTTTGTTAGGCCAAAGCAATATGTAGCGGTTGTATGGTGCCCATATCTTAAAAAGCACATCAACAAACTGGAAGAGGTGCAACGACACGCTACTATGTGGCTCCCAGAACTGAAGGGCAAGAACTACGAGGAGAGGTCAGAGGCATTAAATATGCCAAAACTAAAAGATAGAAGAAAATGAGGCGATATGATCAATACGTACAAGATAGGAACAGGAATCAATAAAATTGACAGGGAAGACTTCCTGAAACCTGGAACTTCGAGAACAAGAGGTCATAGATTTAAGTTAACTAAACAATGCAGCCGAAGAAATACAAGAAAATTCACTTTTGCAAGCAGAGTGGTAGATGGTTAGAACAAGTTAGGTGAGCAGTTGGTGGAGGCCAAAACTCTCAGTACTTTCAAAGCGTTATATGACAGAGAATGCTGGGAACACGGGACACCACGAGCGTAGCTCTCATCCTTTAACTACACGCCAAACTGCGGCTGTGTGCCTCGTACTGTGAACATCATCACCTGCATCAGGTTCACTGTTATCTAAACATTGTTCACAGTCTTTATCATTATCACTGTTAAATTATTGCAGTTACTATTTATTTCATTCTAAGTGATGCTGTGGGCACGAGCTGTATGGCTGTGACCACAGCTGCATGTGCTACTCATGATTGCTGTCTTAGTACTGAGGCCCCTCACACCCACGAGGGATGCCCACAACTGTTTTCCAAGATGGTGTTTGTTTACCGGTGTCCTGAGGAAGTGTATGAGAGCCCCATATACCTGCAAGATTTTCAAATGTTTTGCAGCACATAAATCCATCTCACGATGATGCTCAGTTGAAGGGATACACTAAGTTACAAAACTAACACTTCTCCATTAGGGAGACATGAGCTCCAGACTATTTGACCCGCATGATAAGTGTACCACAATATCTATTGGATAAATTGAAAACAAAATGAAAGCAAATATATTTATGTTCTTAGTCCATAACTTACATTTAAACAACACTTTTCTTTCCCTCTTTTTTACTCTTGTATCTACATGCTGACGCTTTCTTTCGTTTCTCTCGGACTTGACGCATGTGCTCACGATCCTCTATATCAGCCTGGAATTTCTTCCTGCGTTCTGCATTATCCATCTCTTCCTTCTCCATTTTATTCTCCATCATTGTCTTTAATCTCTTCATGAAGTTATCCATCTGAAAAAGCCAATGCAAGTGATGAAATACATTATTAAAGGCAAATAAAACCTAAATATCAGGTTGATCATTGAGGGTAATTAAGGAAATGCATCATCATATATTTTAATGGAAATTTGATGCCAGTTATAGAAATTACTGGCACAATAAAAATATAAATCTCCTTTAGATAGAAACTTTACACAACCTAAGCATTTTCCACCTTGCAAATTGGCAAAAAAAAAAAAAAAAATCCTTCCCAAAGCAGTTACTAGCAGGTACTGCCAGATCCCACCATAATACAGCACAGTGTGTCAAGCTACTATTATTAAAACTCAACTTTGAAGAAAATTCTTTTAGATATTTGTATACCATTTAGAAAAAATGCAAACAAGGCAAACCTAAAGAGTTTATCCATGTAGGAATGTCCAATAAATTTAACATAAATGCTGCATCAATATTCGTTGCATCTATTCTAGATATTTATTTTAGAATGATGTTATCATAATCATAATCCATAATACAGTGGAACCTTGGTTTTCGAATGCCCCTCTTTTCAAATTTTTTGGTTCTTGAGCTCAGTTTCTTAATTAAAAAAAATTTGACTTGGTATTCAAGGTTTGCCTCGGTGCTCAAGTTTCTTGATACACGTATGGGCCGACCGAGCACATGGCATGCTTCAGTTTACAAGTGTCTCCCGCCTAGTGATACCACGCTTGAATTATTTGTGAAGAATTTCATTGTTTTTGTGCTTTTTGGGTTTCAGAACATAAAGAACTTTTTCAGAACTTTTTGGGTTTCTTATTATATATCACACCAAGGGTTAATAGCTGTGAAGATGACGATAGAGGAAAACAAGAGATCATTCATAGTGAGAATGTCATGTCTCACTACAGACAAGTGATAAAACATAGGGAAAAACAAGTGTCTATAAACAGATTCTTAGTAAGACAAATAATATACACCTGGAAGATACTAGAGGGCCAAGTATCAAATCTACACAGTAAAATAACAACGTACTGGAGTGAACGATATGGAAGAAAATGCAGAATAGAACTAGTGAAGAGCAGAGGTGCCATAGGCACAATCAGAGAACACTGTATAAACATTAGAGGTCCGCGGTTGTTCAACGTCCTCCCAGCAAGCATAAGAAATATTGCCGGAACAACCGTGGACATCTTCAAGAGGAAACTAGATTTATTCCTCCAAGGAGTGCCGGACCAACCGGGCTGTGGTGGGTATGTGGGCCTGCGGGCCGCTCCAAGTAACAGCCTAGTGGACCAAACTCTCACATGTCAAGCCTGGCCTCGGGCCGGGCTTGGGGAGTAGAAGAACTCCCAGAACCCCATCAACCAGGTATCAACAAGAAAGCAGTGAGCCACAACCAGGTCCTAGTGGTATGCCTGCAAAAGTAGGAGAAAGAGTACCCCAGAAATGTCATCACTGCTGTTACAATGGTAAGGGACTCCTCTTCCAAACACTAACACCTCTCCTCCTCTCCCTCCTCACCGTCTTCCATATGCCATCAAGAGTCCTCAATAATGGTAAGATATATTTGTACATACTGTAGTACAAAATATGAATACTGTATATATATAAAATAAATTATTTTTAATTTTAAATTTTTGGGGGTGTGGAACAGATTAATTCAATTTACATTATTTTTTATGGGAAAACGCATTTCGATTTTTGAACCGTCTCTGGGAACGGATTAAATTAGAAAACGGCGATACCACTGTATCTTAAAAATAGAAACTTGTAACTCCATAAATACTGCAATTTCCATCTAGTCTTCACTTCTTTCCAAGCTTGCAGTTAAGACATGTGGTTAAGCTAACAACAAAGTTAGATATGGTTAAACCGTAATGAAGTTATTGAGGGAGGTATCCTCAGATTCCTATCCCACCATATAAGATACAAGAAACTTGTTTTGAAGGCTTCTGAAAGCTTTGGTTTATATTCTCCTCTTATTTTAATTATTCCATTAATCTTATTTTAACAATTTTATATGTGATCATGTTGCCTCTTTCTTTTGCTCAGTAGTTTTAGTATATCTAATGCCTTCAGATGATCCTTCTTGTTGTGTTTTAGGTCTGGCAGTTATTTAGTAACATATCTTTGCACCTATTATAATTTATTAATGCTCACTCTCATTTATGGGCACCATACAACTGGTTCATTTTCTAATTTGTTTCATGTATGTTGTGAAACTGTTGTTTAAATGCAATTCTGAAATTGGCCATGGAGTACAATAGCCTCCCATTATATTTACCAAACCTAGATTTCTTTCATGCGAGGAAAGCCTGTCACTCATTACATTTGCACGTACACTACTTCCTATATACAAAATATTTATTGCATTTAACAGAACTTGGCCAGCTAAATACAAGCTCATCACTTTCCAAAACCCTTTTCTATTAACCTCATCACATGTTTTCCAAGTTCATAAATGAAAATTCTTTTTTCAGTTTTTCTCAGACAAGCATTCTCTACAAGTATTTTTAATGCAAAAAATAATCTTATCTGCATGCTTCAGCAATGGAATGAATCTTGTTCACAACTCAACAAGAAGTTCCTGTATATAGTAAATCAATATCCTGCAGTAAACTGCCCAATACACTTAGTAAACTAATGACTTTACAATTATTACACACACTAATCCTCAGGCACAGTACCACCGTCTCATGGCTTCTGGTCAATTCACCACATCCAATCCACTGCTTTTCTGTACTACACTTAATAATTTCTGTAGGCCTCGTCCACTCCTGCAACTTTCCCACACTTCAGCTTACTGATGTAAACTCCCTTCTTCTATAGATCTATCAGCTGGTGTATTATCTTGTACTCTTCTCACACAATCCAATCATGTTCTTGTTACTGTCATGTTTATCACTTATTCCACGTACTTTTGGTGTCTTCTTTACAATTTAACTTTTGTTCATAATTATCTTAATCCATTCCAATTTATCCCTCCACCAATTTTCCTTACTTCATTACAAAATAGTTCCCATTTTTATAAACAACTTTCCTTAAATTTTTCAATCCAATCTCATTTCTGACTAAATAATACTTTCACATACCTGTTGCCCTTGCCTTACTTCTGCTTTTCTGTCTCACGTTTACTCTGTAGTCACTTTCTACTTATTTTATTATCATCACCTGCTCTTGCTACTGTCATCTTTCCCAGCAGTTCCTCTAATTTTTCAAAAAATTTATGCAATTTCACATACCACTTTCTTAACCTATATTGTTGAATGTGAAACCGTAAAAGATTGTAGACCTCCTGGCCTATTGTACCAACAACTGTGTAACTATTTCATTGAATCTGGTGTACTGGATGACATCCTAACACTTTATCCTAAATTGGCTTGTTCATTTCAAAGAATGAAGAACAATTATATTTTTATTATTATTTTTATGCTGCATCTCTTATGAACCCATCCCTGTCCTTGTGAGGCAGTGCACAATAGAAAGTTGAATTTACATACTTGTACATTGAAACATTGATTGTAACCATGATATATATATGTGCTTAAGCCTACAGTTTAGGCCTATTGTCTTGTGACTTATTCTCTGTCCTGTGTGACTGAATACCAGCATTATCCTCACTTTAATAAGATTTAATTGAATTCCTCAGATTAGGCAAAATTGTAATTAATTTTTGTCAGTAAAGATATTAATAATAATAAACTTTTTTGTAAACATCCCATACGTCGATATCATTTGTTAATTATCTCTTTCTCGAAGGTCACTATCAACTCTTCTGTTGCAATCTATTAACCAAATCTCTTTCACTGAACTTCTCAACTTTTATTTTACAGCTTCATGTATACTTTTAAGCAATGATCCATAATAATAATAATAATAATAATAATACTAATAATAATAATAATAATAATAATAATAATAATAATAATGGTATCGAAGAAATATCGGGTCACTAAACTTTACCTATAACTTTATCGTCTCGCTCTATCCTAAATTTCTGGTTTTCTGCCTCACCACCCATCAATCACTCCAATCACTCTCACCAAACCTCTTGGTTGAAATAATTAAAGTTAAACAGTGGTTACTAAATACAATAATCAATACAGTGTAATGAAATGAACATTACTTTCTTTCTTTCTTTACTGCACAAAAGCATTGTGGCTTCAACTCAATGTAAGCAACTACACTGTATTGTAAAACTTGGCAACAGGCCAAGTGTAAGTAATTGAGGTGTTTCATGACAAATTTGATGTATGTAAATGGTAATTGTTAATTTTATTGAATGAATGTGGACAAAAGTAAAGTTTTGGTAGTGAGAAGAATAGTGTGTGTGAAATAATATGAAAGGCATCATGCTGGAAGTGATCGATCAGTTTTAATACACAGGATGTGAGAGTGATAAAAGATAAATTTGTGCAATTGAAGTACTATATAGTATACATAAAAAAAAATAAAAAATTGCCATTGGGCTACACATGCTTGAAGTCAATACAGGGGGGCATTCTCAAGATACCGAGTGGAAACCTTGAGAAAGGCAGTTTTGTTACTAAGATCATGAGGCTCCCAAATTAAAAGAACAATATGGTGTCCAGTTGGTGTTACATATGGGCTTACAATTTTATCTGAGACTATCCAACACATGTACTGGTACTTAGAAATTTGGTCACCAGTTAACTACACTGCCTAATTTTAATACGAAGCTTTTTTTTTTTTTTTATATAAACATAGGTAAGCATTTGAAGTTTAAAGTCAATCAGAAGAAATGTTCGAGACATCATTCAAAAAGTGACTACAACAAAAATATTAAAAAAAACATGAAATCATAACTTATCCATACTAAGGACACTGAAATATTGTACCTGAATCTCGTTGGGATCCTTGACAACAACAACACGCTGCTCTTTTTTGTCTCTTGGAGTAATCTTAGGCTTCTCAGTGTATGGCAAGGCTCTCTGAAGTTCTTTGGAAATCTTCAATGGCTGAGGAATATACTCACGACGACTGGTGATGGGCTGCAGGAAAGAAAAGGGTGATCACAATAAAAAGCATTTACCCGACACATTTGTCCTTCACTATACTTGAGTAAAGGTCTGGCCAAATGAATGTGTGTTTATTAATACATGGCCCACAAACACAGCAAGTCAAATTTGTCCATATAGTATAGGTACATGCTCTTTTAAGACATTACATAGAATTTAAATTAAAATACAGAACTTAAATTTACACAACATTTAAAAAAATATTTTGGGCTGATCAAAATCCATCACACAAATTTTTGCCCTAAGATAATAGTTATGTTATTTTACCGTATATAAGGAGTCTGGGTTAGGTAAGGTTTTAAAACCTTTATCCTTTTTAATTTGAGCAACAGTCCTCATGCCCTGCCATGCAGCCTTCTCACTTGGGGGCAGAAGAAGGGTACGAACAGAAAAGCAATACGGAGTCATCTCCACTGGAACCCATGTTTTGAGCACCACCACATCTGAGCATTAAAGAAAGCAAAACAGACAAAAATTACAGCATATCTACACAATATTAGCATTTATTTAATAAACTCATAAAATTTTATTCACATGATGCACTTACTTCATTTGTATTCTGTCATCCGATTCCAAGGGGTTGACATAGCCAGGGGGGTGGTAATGGAGGACGAGCTCCATGACCTATAAAATGCTCCTATTTGGCATGCGTCTCCAATAGCCTCTGACAACCAAGTCCAACTCCCGGCCTGCACGGGTGGCTTAGTCTTTAAGTCCGGCGGAACTACTTTTACTAACAGGAGAAGGGGCGAGGGCGTGCCTCTGGCGCCTTAAAACCTGCTGCTCAGGGTAGATGGGACTCGATAGCCTGGGAAGGCAGCCCATCTAGGGGAAGGAAAACCCTGATTTTAAACCTCTGCTGCCTTGCGGCCATACCCCTTTTTTGGGAAAGGCTTCAGGAGTCAACCTCGAGGAAAAATCCGGAGTTGGAGCCCCTAAGGCAGTTCGTTGTTGACGTCGACCTCGTTCTGGCAGCTCCTGTGACGTTGCTGGAACCATGTGTATTGGCATTTGCCTTTCTATTGGATAATTTCAGCAACGTGGAGAGGGGGGACCTGCTGCATGGGTAACAGCTTCTCCTCCATATCTACCTACCCAGGCTTTGCGCCCTGTCAGGGTGCAACTCCATAGTCTTCCGAGACTGAAGGATGCCTACTACTATATTCTGTCATCCATCAACACTTTTTCTGGTGAGACCCTACATGGCTCTCTGAAGCCATGTTACTGATACAGCTTCCCAATATTTAGCCACATCTATCACAGAAGTCTTATTGGCCTACAGGAGACCAGAGCCAGAATCTGTCCCATTCGACGAGGCACAGGTAGCTTTGGAATGTGGGGACCTTTCTAACCACTACTCAAGGCGTGTTAGAAAAAACTTTGAGGATGCCAAATACTTGTTCCACTGGTAGGTATTTGGTTCCACTCTGGTGCATTCAGGAGCTTGTTCCCGAGAAGCCAGGCCACCAGTGGAGAGCCTTGACCTGGGGTAGTATATGAGTCTTGGATTCCTCTACACAACCTTGTGGTTGGGTGTACAGTGTTTCTGTTCTATGGACTGCATTAGGGTACATGTGCTAGTTTATACAGCACATCACAGGCATCCTTTAAAGCCAAGTTTATCCTATAGATTGCGCTCACTGCTTGTTCGACCAGCAAACATATCTAGTGCCCGAGTGTCTTGCTTGGTTAGCTGCCTGGTAATTCTTCTGCAAGTTGGGGTGTGCCTCAGCATGGACCAACCTGACGAGCCTGCTTTTGCTACATGCGAGTTTGAAGAGAGTTTATGGCTGCTACTAGCTGTTATGATCATTCTGTTTCCACCATGCTGCCTGCTGGGTTCATCAATCCTTCAACCCAAAGCCCTGCAACATTTGTGCTCACTGGGTCTCTTATCTCATCAGAGCCTACCTCGGGACAGGAGGCTTTTCAGGCAGCTGCTGTTTTGTGGGCTCATTTTTCCATCTTTTGTAGTTTGTGCCAAGGTGTTTGTTTGGTATTTAAGAATCCAGTTTTGAGTTTTGGAGAAAGTTAATTCTATTTGGTCTAAGTTTGCTTATCATCTTCCTTCCTCTGCTGGTGGAGTCAGGTTAGGGTTTAGCTGTGGTAACCCTCAGAGTTCAGTGAACTTCGAGTGTTGCCCCATCCACTGGGAATAAAGAGCCTTCGCCTTCACAACAATTATCTAGCTCTGATCTTGCTGTGTTGGATGATGTATATCTGTACTGTACCAGGATTCAGGTGCAGAATATGGTTCTGCTCCAGGGTCATCATGGCTGGCCCCCAGGGCTAAAAGAGCCAAGGTGGTTTCACGAGTGCTCTTCTACTGCTCTTGGTATTTAGTTCCTTTCTAGGAAAGCCTTTTGCTCACAGAGGATGATTGGGTGCATTTCCTATCACCTAATACATCTGTTCACTTAGCAGTAAATAGGTACTCAGGAGTTAGTCAGCTTGTTGTGGGGTTGCATCCTGGGGGAAGGTGTCAGCAGTTCAACCTTGGTGGGAGACCTCAATATAAGCCTAAAATTTATATATACACTGGTTGTTTGCCAGTGACCCAATTATGGCCCTATTATTATTTGGTTCTGTAGAATCATCTTTCTGGAGGTTTCCCTCACCCTGCACTTCACCTTCATTGGCACAGGTGCACATTTTTAAGTTACTGCTTCAGGATCAAGACCTTGCTTTTCTAATGGACCCATCCTCTTTTGAGTTTGGGTCAGCCTCAACTTTTTGGTTTGGGTATGAGGTCCCCAATTCTTCCTGACTTGCTGACATTCCCCTTTTTTCCTTAGGAGCTTTGCAGGGCTTCTGTCTAACCCACACTGGAGCCCTTACTGATGAGGCTCTAGAAGCACATATCCACTTGCCACTTGGCAACTGATTGCACATCTGGGACATCTGATACTTTTTTTTTTTTGCCAGTTCCTGGTCCCACAATCTGTGGGCTTTTTGGGTTCTTTCCCACAGTTTCTGATGGAGTTGGCCTACTTTCTACCCTCTTTTAAAGTCAAGGGAAATTTTAGGCCAAATGTTTTCCCCACAGCTTCGTGCTGTTGAACTGAAGGGCATGTCCTGGAATTGGTTATTTGAATAGTGCATTGAAGACTGATCTGTTTATGTCCTACCTGCAATTTTCATCACAGTGACACTATGAAGTTTCATGGTGCTTCTTTTACCTATGTCTCTTTCATCACATTTCTTCTGTGTCAGTTCCAGTGGTTCTGTCCTTCTTTTCCTGGTTATTTGTTGATTAGCACCTCGCTCCTAATAATGTTGCCTCTTATTGTGCGGCTCTGGGGGAGCCGCTTTTATTGGTACTCTGTGTCGATACTTCCTTGGCGCTGTTTTGCAACTTGTCTTGGCCTTTCTTGTTCACTCCAGTGTGTTATTTTACTATGAAAATTTGAGACTTAGCTTTCTAGTATTTTCCATGTATACATTACTGTATGTGATACTTCTCTTCCTCTCGTCTTTTTTCCAGAGAGAACATTTTGAGAGCTTTGAGACGATCCCAACAGTTTGGGTGCTTTATCATGTCTATGTGCTATTCATAATAATATAACAATAATTTTAATTCAGGTAAAAGTACATACATACAAAATGAGTTATAAACAGAATATTGGATTTCTAGTCAAGTGCTAGTATATACTATGCCTAAAGCCACTAACATGCACAATGTTTCGGACCCATTCTTAGCATTCCCTTTATTGCAACAACCTCCACCGCTCTGAAGGGTGAAGCGAGTATCGAACAGTACTTAAGGCAGTGGAGTATCTTGGGTATTTGCACATATGGCATATGCCCTGGATGCCACTTGAAGGGGGGGGGGTGCCACCGAGCACTTTCTATTCAAGTCAGATAAGCTATCCTCGAAGAGCAAATTATTTTTGTCAGATGTATGATCTGTCTTTGATTATATTATTATATGTAATAAGAATGCTATTACTATTGTCTTAAGGTGTTACCACTGACAATAATGATCTAAAAATGAAGTGTGAAAGATTGGGTGAATTGTACAACTCTGATGTTGAGGGACAGCAGTTGTATGCAGTAAGTAATTATCAAAGGAAGGCACCAAGCCGGAAATGCTATGTAGCACACAGCTATATAAAAAAAAAAATTGAATTGCAGAATGTTACTATCAAGTTGGGCCAACATGAAAATACAGACTTAAAGAGCTTCTCGAATTTATTGTTCAGTATGGAGATAAAAGCATCTTCCCTAATCTTCACATTGCTATTCAGATAATGCTAACCATCACAGTTTCCATTGCCAGCTGAGAGAGATCATCATTCATCAAGTAAAAATTAATACTTTCGTATCTGAGAGCTTCTATGGATCAAGGCAGACATTGTGATCTTGCTCTGCTAAGTGTACAAAAAGAAGAAACTGAAAAAGCTGACTATGAGCTCAACATAGATCAATTTGCATCAGTGAAAGAAAGGAAGGGGCAGTTGTAATTTTCATATACTAGTGTCACAATTGTTAAATTAAAAGATTAACAAACTTGACTGGTATTTTTGAGCTGATTTTAAGGTAATCTGGGGGCCTGACAGCTGAGTGGATAGCGCTTCGGATTGGTAGTCCTGAGGTTCCGGGTTCGATCCCCAGTGGAGACGGAAACAAATGGGCAAAGTTTCTTTCACCCTGCTGCGCCTGTTACCTAGCAGTAAATAGGTACCTGGGAGTTAGACAGCTGCTACGTGCTGCTTCCTGGGGATGTGTAACAAAAAGGAGGCCTGGTTGAGGACCAGACCGCAGGGACACTAGGCCCCGAAATCATCTCAAGATAACCTCAAAATACGATGATATAGTTATGAGAGATGAGGGTTAAGAGATTTGGACAGGGGGCACAATTTCAGTGCTTGTCTTAGGCACTATTTTCCTTAGATACACCATTGACTCAAGTTGGTACAACACAAGTGATTTGAATAGTTTGAGCATCGTGACAGGATCCCCTGGATTTCAATGTTTTCATAATCGAATCTATCTATTTTTTTTTTTTAGCTGACACTATATACAGTATATATATCTGCTTGGTTTTGTTCTCTAAATGTTAGGTTGTCAAGACAATATTATTCCCAGATCCTTTACATGTTGCTTTGCTACTTTGGGTAGATTTGATTGGTTGCAGGTTGCAAGATATAGTTGTGTCTTGCACCTTGTATTTTGTTTAGAGTCTTCAATTAAAAGACTTTAAGCTTCCACTTCTGTGGTCATGGGTTCGAGACTCCTATGGTCCAAGCGAATAACCTGTAAGGTCTTCATTTTTCCATACCTAAGTACCTGGAATTCATCACTATTAAACAAGTTATTTTCCACTGCCTAGTCAAAAATGTTATTAACACTTTCGCGCTTTAGATTAGAGATAACTCGTCGCCGTTTTCTCTTACGATTCCGCATAACAGCCGAGTTTTCTCGTCCATCGAAAAAATATTTCTATAAATTCCATTTTTTAACCGAAATGGATGGGGATACTTTTGATTTGTAGGGAATTTATTTGCGAATGTTTTGGTACCAGAATGAATATTATATCACATAAACTTCTATGAGTAAAAAAAAAAATACACAAAGTATGTTTGGGGGTGTGGGGAGCGTGTGGCAGTGGGTTCCCTTTAGCCGTTGATATATCCAACACGTGGGAAATATTTGTATGTGTTATGTATATGTCTGTGTAGGGAATTTTACTGCGATCACTGTCATACAAATTATAAAATGTTTCAACAAGTATAAACATGACAAACATCAAACGAACGAAAACAATGCGTTCGTTTCTGCCGCGAACGCATACTGAGCGACGTGGTTCTATATTTGGCGCTTCTCTTGCACATGCTTTGTACAAATGTTATACAGTTCATCTTATAGAAAATTTTATTGCGAACACATTGGTATAAAAAAGAAATACGTACATAGAAAAGTAGGGTCAGGAAACGTATAAACTTTCCAAGCATGATTTCCCCCCTGTGTTTTCGCCAGTGCGCTCGCGGCTAACTACTCTCCACTTCACGCACTCTTGCGGGTGGGCAATTACCTATATTAAACATTCATATGCATATGTCCGTGTAGAGAATTTTATTGCGATTCCAATGATACCAAAATTAGCGATGTAGGACAACTGTAGGCTTCGCAACCATTAAGAGTGGAAACATTTTGTTGCTGTTTGGCGCTCTCGGCGAGTGATCTGCATAGTTTTTTATTTGGTGTTGATACTCCTTATGCTTGGGCGGCATTTTATAGGTATGCTCTTATAGACAATTTCATTGCAAACACAGTGATACCAAATTTAAATACGTGCGCCTTCAATTATTGTCAGGACAGTCAAAAGAGTGTACACTTTTCGGTCTTACCGCGTAGGCGCGCGAAGTGCCGAAAGCATCTGGGGTATTGTTTTTTTTTGAGCGCCGAGAGCGCGAAAGTGTTAATATCAGCCTGCAATTTTTCAATGTCTTCTACACAAGTAATTTTCATGAAGATTAACGATGGTGTGATTGGATTTTTGTCAGAATCTAATGTGACAATAAGAAAAAGCAGTGGTGCAAGGTACTATAAAATATATATAAATTATGAAAATAACAAACTCACTGTTTATGAACATTTTACACACACTTACCACTCATTTTTATAGAATCTTCAAATGTAGCTCGGAATAATCCTTTATGGCCTTTGGACTTTTTTATGATTCCACGAATTCCCGATTGTGTTTGAATCTTTGCTCCTTCAAACTTGGCAATTTCAGTCTCGGTATGAAACATGTCCTGAAATTGGTCATCATATAAGATGGGTAATTGTAAAATAATAAAATTATCAATAATGTCCATGAAATTTCTTAATCGTTAAAATTTTAGTCAGGGATAATAAGTATCCTATAATGTCAACCCGTTCTCGCAAATTTAATAAGTCAATATTGACTTATTAAATATGTGCATAGGTGACATACTTAACATAATAGATACCCTTAAAAAGATTCATAGAAAACACCGACCTTACCTAACCTTGTATCTTAGTATCTGCTAAGATGCTTATCTTAGTATCTTAAGATAAGCATCTTATTGCTTCGTAATTACAATTATTACCTAACCTATAATAGGTATAGGTTAAGTAATAATTGTAATTACGAAGCAATAAGATGCTTATCTTAAGATACTAACAAGGTTAGGTAAGGTTGGTGTTTTCTATGAATCTTTTTAAGGGTATCTATTATGTTTAGTATATCACCTATGCACGTAGTTAATAAGTCAATATTGACTTTACGAATTTGCGAGAACGGGTTGACATAATGTATATACAGAAGTGCATTTTGTTAATCAAATATAAATCCCTTTCATATATATACAGAGGAACTTTAGTACTCTAACAGCTCCCAACTTGAACATTTCGGCACTGGGACGCTGTGTTCATGTTCGGTACTTGTCTGTCTGCTTGGCACTCACACTTAAACAGAGCTGCTAAACACCACAAACAACATGGTAGAAGAGCTGATAATCAAAACAGAAATTTTAAGTGTGATTATCCTTGTATGTAAATCACCAGCTGCAAGTCTTCAGCAGTTTAAAGACCGACTTATGAAAGTAGAACACTGCTTAAAAACATCATAAGCCCTGCCCCAAACATGTGGTAATTCAACGTACAGCACCTAAAATGGAAAATGTGTCAAATACAGTTACACCAGACAGAATCCCAGGAACCAGTTTAAATGACCAGCCACACACAAATGACCTCTTGCAGATGTATGACAGATTTGCCTTAACCCAGCAAATAACAGAACTAGAAAACACCCTAGACCTTATTTATATAAACAATGATGAACTTGTTAGGAACAAAATGAATACAAATACATATTACTCAGATCACACAACCTAATCAAAGTTCAGTGAAACGTGAGCAATAGACCTTTGCAGCCAGTCTCAAATCCAAGTGAAGTAGAATTAAACATTCATTTTTAATAACTGACTAACTAGGAATAAATAAACCAAGACCTTGTAGAAATATGCTGGGAAGAACAGCTAGATAATGCAAATCTAAACTACTGCTTAGAGCAAATAGGCACAGTAGCACTATTTGTAAAGGCCCAAACACATGTCTATAAAGTACAAAGCCTGGAAAAATAAACCTCATTCACTGCTCTGAGGTGAGGTGACTGAAGATGAATGAAACTTGTAGAAGAGGAAACCCCAGCCCCTAAGAGGTTATCTTGAGATGATTTCGGGGCTTAGTGTCCTCGCGGCCCGGTCCTCGACCAGGCCTCCACCCCCAAGGAAGCAGCCCGTAGCAGCTGTCTAACTCCCAGGTACCTATTTACTGCTAGGTAACAGGGACATCAGGGTGAAAGAAACATTTTGCCTATTTGTTTCCACCTCCACTGAGAATCGAACGCAGAACCTCAGGACTACGAATCCGAAACGCTGTCCACCCAGCTGTCAGGCGCCCAGAAGCAAAAACTTCTGGTAGGGTAGAAGGAAATGCAATCCTACCCTAGAGAAGGGAACCCTGGCCTTAGTTGGAAGTTAGGGCACATCCAATGTTGGTTGCATAAATACAATTATGAAGTTAAAAATAAAATTATTGTAAGGAAAGCCATGGTTCCCAGACGACTGAAAGTTCCAGGGAAAGCTAACCCAACTTAGCTGACAGTGAGAAGCTTTAAAGGGCTCAACAGAGACCAAAGTAATGAGGATACAGTCACATGCCCCAGTGATGCGGAAGTAAGACTCGCCCCGTGCTTTAAGAGCGATTTGGCCTAGGCTCGTATCCTAGCTGGAAAGGACTGACTAGACACCAATCCTTAACTGTACGTCTCTGTTCACCCAGCGGTGATTGGACACGTGGGTTGTTAAATGATTAACGGGTCATATTCCAGGGGGAACTAGTGAGTAAGGCTTACCATGAGCTATGGGATGGGAAAGCGCTCAGCCTGCTAACAGGAGTCAGCAATTGTCTGTTACTGTATCCACCTGTGTTAAAAAAATGATGGGGGAGGGGGTAAACCAGTGAGGACCATGGGTGACCTGGGCTTCCATCTGGTGGGAGTCACGTGCACCACAATTAGGGTGATTTCCCCCATGGCAATGATTGTTTACATGATGGGTCTCAGAGCCTGGTGCAAGGCTCTAGCCTCACCTGTGTATAAACTAGTGGAGCTACTGAGGAAGCCATCCCAAAAATAAATCACCCCTTTAGCATGTACACAAAATGAGAGTCAACTATATTCACTTTGAGACATAGCCATACACAAAATAGCATAAATACTTTAAAATACCTGAATGAAGGCTGTTTTTTTCAGGATTTTTTCTGGAGTACCCAACAACTTGAGCTTCTTTACAATCTTGCAACTCTGGTCTGTCTCTAAAACGACTCCATTGGCAGCAATTCGAAACTCAGGCTGTTTGAAAAACAAAAATATTAAAATCCCATTAGCTGAAAAACTGAGAAATATAAAATATAAAGGGTTATTATAATATTAGTGAGTAGGAGACCGACAAGATACAACAGATGCTGTCTTCTTAAATGCTTTATTTTTCTTCTAATTATCTTTTGTATTTCCTCAGGCTACTGTTCTTTTCACTTATTACTGTTCCCAGATTACTCTTATTCAAAATATTCACAGTTACCATTAACAACCATTTTAAATTCTCACTTTACATTCACATCCTCTGCTACTTTTCCTTCTTATAACTGAACTACTCCAAGTTTATCCAAATGTGCATGGTGCTCTGACACATTTGCCTTATGGTCTCTATCTCTCTTGTATCTTTCATTCATTGGTGTTCTCATCAGTTTTAGAATGTACTACAAATATAGCATTGAATAATGAAATGCCTCTTTTTGGGGAGCTCTTGCTTGCCAAAACTTGTGCACTCCTACTTCAGGGTCAATACCAACATACCAGGTATCCATGACCATCTCCCAGAAATGCTCACAAAATTTTTCAATGATATTTGCAATTACCTAATCATTGCATAAATGTAAGCACACCTAAATTTAGTTATAAGGAAAGTTACACCCACACCCCATAGAGGAAGCAAAGTGTTGGTCCTTGCTCATAATTGATCAAGAGGCTCCTAGATGCTGGTGTTGGCCCTGAGGTCCTTGTGCAGTGAACTCCAGGGAGCTACTGATGAGCTGCCCAAAAGGAAGTGTTGTATAACACTCCAATATATGTAAGTAAAGCTTCAAAATTGCAGTAAAAATTCATCTACCCTTACCACACGGTCTGTAATATTTTGTAGAGCAACAAATCCTGTGTTGACAAGTGTTACTGGTCCCCAAAACATTGCTTCAATATGCAAGTACTTCCGTGCATACTTCAGTGACCGCATCCTAAAGTTGTCCTCTCTCTTCGCGTAGTACATTAAAGTTTGAAAACGTCGCCAACCCAAAGAAAGAATGAGAGGATCTCGATTTTTAAGAATTTTGGGATACCAACGATGAACCTTGATACGAACCTGCGAACATATACAGTATTAGAAAATGCATTAGAACTACTTTTATAAGCAATTTTTATTACAATTTTAAGGCATAAATGAAAAATATAAAATGCATTTGTAATTGCATAGCTCAATATAAGGTTAAATAAATGTTATGAGGATGTAATAAGGCCTATAGGAGAGTGTAGTTACACAAGGAAATAACAATAACATGATATACAGGTAGCTATGAGAAAATCATTGGAAGAGGACAGGAATCGAACCAAAACCCTGGGTAACCCCAGACACGCATCTTAACCCATAGATGATACTATTCTAAATATTATATAACTTATGATCTGCTTGGATTTACTAGGTTCAATCCCCCATCCTAGTCCAATGACTTTTTCGCAGATGTAACATGTTATAGTGATTTCCTAATTTATTTGAAGGGAATATTTTGCGGAGAACTCCATTTACTACACCAGTGTGTTTGTGGGGTATATGTAAAACTTGGATTGGCTACCAGCTGGCACAGTGGTTTTGGGCATCAAACAGGGTCCTGGCTGCCCGATATCTTGTCAATGTTCTGGGCCCATTGAGGCCTTGTGTTGCTTTGGGACACCTGTCACATCCAGTTGTCTCCTCTTCTTCCTGATACGTGCAGTTTGCATGAAGTTTTTCCTCCCAATCACTGCATGAGTGGTGATGTTGAAAGATGTAGAGGTGACACATCAATGTTCATAATTTGGCAGAGATTCAAAGTTATTGATATCTTCTATTTGTGTGAAGGTAACAAGAGTAATAAACATATGAGTGGAAATATGGTCTCAGGATGGCAGAGATAAGTTGTGTTAATGGTGGTATCAAAGTGTTACTGTTTTATGAAAAGTGTGTGATTTAGTCAAGAGACTGAGTTTGTGAGTCGAAGTATGTTTGGGAGTTAGTCGCAATTCAGATAGGTTAGGGTAGATTATGGTAAGGTAAGTTAAGAGTACATTAAGTAGCATGATGTTAATGTGTATAAGGTCAGGTTAGGTTGAGGTAAGTTAAAGATGGGTTATGCTATGTTTGTATTTTGGAGTTTTACGACTGGGATGCAATTACATTGGTCTTCTTTGACCTGCGGTGCTGCCGCCTCCTGGTAAGTCCCTCTCCTTATCCGTTGGTAGTTAGCTTCAGGGAGTCGACGGGGCTCCCTCAGAAAACCACTGTTGAAAGTACCTGCTTGATGGGGTTCTGGGAGTTCTTCTACTCAACAAGTCTGGCCCGAGGCCAGGCTTGACTTGTGAATGTAATGAAATGCCAATTTCTGGGCGAGCCCTGGAAGCCCCCCCTGACACTCTCCCTCCCTCCGATCGCCAGCTTTTTCATCATTCTACAAACTGGTGGGGTGAGAGGTTGGCTCGCCTGAGCAAGTGCGCTAGTTGGAGGTCGATTTGCTTTTTTTTGGGGGGTGTGGGAGTGGGGTGGGTGGGGGGGGGTGGGGGGAGTTCTTTGGCTCTGTTCAGACATAGGCAGCAATTTTCACCAGTAGAGGGCTTGTATTGCTTCGCCTACATTTCTGGGTGCTTTCCCTGGTCGATGGCAAAAATGACATACTGTACTCTAAATGTAGGCTGCTCCCTGTGCCTCTCTGAGGTGACCAGGTTCTGGCTCGTGGTCTCTGGTAGGCAGAATTCCTGTAATTAATGTCCCCAAACTATTATAGCACATATCAGTCTGGATGGCTTCAGGAAGCCGACAGGGCTTCCCTCAGAAAAGCTTTATTGCTAAATTTTAATAACAGCCATTTCTTTAGTTCATACTTTTGCATTTCAAGTTTCAAATATTCTTGAGATACTATACAGAAACTTGTCAGAAGGAAAAAACAAATTACATATACAATACATTATAAAACCATAAGGTATTCCTACTGGGGATATCTAATTACAGTATATGATTAACTTAATTACAATATGAACTTACTCTGACAAATCCCATGTTGTTCTCATTTTCAAGTAAGCCCCCAACAATGAGTGGGTAACTGGCATCGAAGTTGGTGATGAATTCACATGGAAATTTAGAGAACTCCATACGAACATACATTCCCGGACGATAACCTTCATATTGTACTCTCAACTCATCGTCCAGTCCATCAAACTCTTGACGGTTCAACTGAGGAAAAGAAAAATACCTAACTGCAAACACAACGAGACAAGAAAGCATTGCATAGATTTTTATCAAAAGATCAGATTATATCACAATTGCTATTATCTCATTCAACAAGTTTTGTTACAAACATCTTACAAAAATCCAGTATTGAATGTAATGAAAAGCCAATTTCTGGGTGAGCCCCGGTGTAGCTCCCTGAAGCTATACACTGAGATGATTCTCATTTGCCAGGTTGCATCAGCTGTGACATTCTTATGACTCCCAGTGACCAGTGCCAGAACCTGGCCTCCACACAGAGGCTCAGGAAGCAGTGATATTTCCCCACCTAACCAGTGAAAGTATCCAAAAAGTAAAGAGACAAAAGAAACCAGACCCAAGGCCACACAAGGACACCAAAGTCCAGGAACATTCACCAAATATTGGGCTGCCAGAACCCTATTAGACCTCCAAAACCCTCATGCCCGAATATTGGCCAAGGACATTAGCAAACAGCTGTGAGAGCATCATACTTCCAAACATCATGGACATGAGGGTGGACTGAAGGCTGGCTAGATTTACTAACTCGATGATCTAAGAAACACAAGCCTTGGAATGGGAAACAAAGGAAACAAGATCAACCCACAAAGCATCCACTGAAGCAAAATCAGTGGCATGAAGGTAGCAGCAGAGAGCTGCCACAGGACACAGCACGCACACCCATGGACAAACCAACCCAACATCAATAACCAAAGGAGCCCTTGGGAAGCTAACACTCATTTTTTGCCAGAAAAGAAGCAGCTGGTTACCAATGAATAAAGTACCCATCAGGACCAAAAGAACAGAAACCATGTCTCCAGAGGAGAGCATGAAGCTCTCCGACCTGACAACCAGACAAGATACCAAAATCAAAGCCTTGGAGAGAGAATTACAGACTGAAAGGGACATTGCAAAACTAGAAAAGGAAAGAAAGGCTCATACAGTACTGTTGCCAAGAGGAACATAAGTGGAACACAGTCAAAGAAGACACCTGCTTGCAGCAAAGTTGGAGATAAAGACCCATCAAAAAGACCAGACACAAAGAGATGATGAGGTCAAACCAACGAAATACCTCACTGGGCTCTCTAATAAGAGGCGGAACCATGAAAAAACACCTAGGTTAGGACACTGAGCAAGCAGTGCCTAAATCCAAGGCAGAGCTGGCCACCAAAAATGGAGATAAACAAGTGGAATCACGTCTTTCGAAAGGGGATGCCTTCAGCATTCCAAAGATATAACTCTCGTTGTCGTAAGTATTCTGTGTGAATAGTTACAGGTTTTCTCTGAATTCTGTAACTTTGGCCTGGCAACAGAGAGAGAGAGGATGAGGGAACCAACCCTCAAGTATCACTGCTCCAATATGCCGGTGACGTGCTGTCATCAGCGTCTTCTGCCGGCTTAGCGTTTATTGGAAGCGGCACGAGGCCTCCGCCGAGGCTCGAGCCTGATTGGCCGAGGGCCTGGCATCAAAGGGAGCCGCCACTTGAATTCTCGCGCCAAAACCCTTGCTGGTCTGAGATTCTCGCGCCTTAAGGCGTCATTCTGTGTCGAGGGGCTAAGCTGTCGAGACAGGGAGATCAGGGCTCTGGCCAAAGCCTTGATTCTTCCCGCCTTTAACTCCAGCCTGCCCAAGTTGATTCTACGCCGCTCTGTGATCGTTGCTACAGAATCCAGCAATTGGAGGCTCCGTTAGAAGTTAATTCAAGGAGATACTGAAGTCGTAAGCCGTCACATGTGCTGCCAACAGGTGCAACTGTTCAGAGTCATCCTGTGAAATCGGCTTATACCTAGAGCAATCCGTCTTTCTATTGCTCTGTCACAGTGAGAGATAAGAATCAGGAAACGATTCTAAGTGTTTGAGTGAAGATCCGTGTGAATGTGTGGACTCAACCGGGCCTCGCGGTCCAGTCCTGCCTTACCTCGCTCCTCAGAGAGCAGTGTCCCACCTCACTCCGTCATCTCCAGTGCATGGTCTTCAATCAACAGCTGCAGCAGTGAGAGGGTGATGAATGATTGTGAGTGTGTCATACCGGTATAAATTAACGTGAGTACTCAAACATTATTTCTCTGTATCTTCTTTGTGTATTCCTTGTGCCGATTTGATTCAGCCGTCCGGTGTTCGTTCCCACTAGTTCCCCTATGGGACTATCCTCAACGCCCACACTCTCGCTCTTCTCTCACCCCCATCTTTTTTCTCTGCATTCCTTTCTTGATCATCCTTCCCCTCTCCTCCTGCTCCCATTCTAGCCGTCTCTTCCATCCCCTGTCTCTCCTTCCAGATATTCCTTCACTTCACGATAGGTGAAGACCTACTACAGCTTTTGTGTGTGAATACTGTAGCAAGATCTTAGTGTGTGATTGTCATCTTACACATTCAGTTTCACACATTTAGTTGTCTTTGTGATGTGTGTATTTTACTGTGTTAAGTGTGGTTTATTGTTTACCATAACTGTGAGAATAACCCATGTCCATGCCGTTCTGTCTTTACTTCCAGGGGACATGCTGTAAGTCCAAGTAAGAGTTATTTACTTTGGTTATTTTTGTAATTGAGTGACATGTGAGTGTGTCAGTGTTGTGTGGTGTTTTACTATTAGTTGTTGGTCTCAGTGACCCGTGTTAGTGTGTACATTTATCATTACCATTTTGTTGTTGGTCTCAGTGACCCGTGTTGGTGTGTACAATTATCTTTGATATATTGTTGTTGGTCTCAGTGACCCGTATTGGTGCGTTATGTGTAACTGTGTTCATTAACTTGCGGAGAAAAGTAGACTCAGTGCTAAGTGTAACTTTGTGTTCATTAACTTGAGACGTCAGAGTGACTTTGTGATCATTTATTCTTGCAGTGTCAGTGTAACGTTATGTTCAATTATCCTTGTGATATCGGTGTTAATTTTAATTGATCTGATACGCGGTGATCAGTAATCGTATTGACTGATCAATGTTAGTTAAGCGGTCTTAGTGACGCCGAGCCTTAACGTAAATTCTTCGTGAATTGAGTGAGCTGTCAAGCTGTGAGATTCTGGTATGATTACTCAGGGATTGTTAATTACCCGTAGCCATTGTTGAGTGTGTTGACTTTAGAATTGACTGAAGTAATGTAATAAGTTGAGTGTTGTTGTTCTTGTCATGTACTGTTAGTATTAAGTTTTATGAATAAACTAACTGTTAAGTACAAGTGCCTTTACGTTCACACCTTCAGACCCTTGCATCTAATGATAACTTTGCCAATATTCTCAATACTATTGTGAGCCTTTTTATGTTGCGTGTATTACTTAAATTCCAACTACTTTCATGGCCATACACATCAAATATAAATTCTATTCGATGTGAATTGTGTTCGAGCTACTCTGATGACCTCCTTCTGAGGCCCCTAGAAACTCCACGACCTAATGGATAAGGAGTGCCAATTACTTGGACTCCTGCAGCTGCTCTATGCATCCCTGGTCAGTCATTAAAGTATAATCTGCCCTCAGCATTAGTTTGATGCTAGTTCAGTCCTTTCTGACTGAGGTTTCTCATAACCTATTCACCACAAAAAACCAGCGTTGAATGTAATGAAACGCCATTTTCTGGGTGAGCCCCGGAGGCTCCCTGGAGCTTATCGGGCTAATGTATGTTATGTTAGACCGGGACATTAGCTAAGGAGTTCAGACCTACCAGGGACCAGCACCAGAACCTGGCCCCTTCAGAGAGGTTTCAGGGAGCAATGGCCCTGGAAAACCCCATATGGTTGGGGGTTTTCCTTATCTGCCATCGACCGGGGTTAGGCACCCAGAAAGGTAGGCATAACAAAACAAACCCCACATGGTAAGAAACTACAACAAAAACCGAACAGAGAGGTAGAAAACTCCCTACAATCCCAAGGAAACTAGCAAACAAGCAAACATCACACTTTACTGCCGCGCCGATCGTCCGCGCAGCCCTCCCCGCCCCGGACCTACCGCGCCGGCTGCCAAGCTCCAGCTCGGAAGCTAAGCCTCAACCAACGCGAAAAAACCGCCAACCGGTGGGAGGGAGGGTTTCCAGGGAGCCTCCGGGGCTCACCCAGAAAATGGCGTTTCGTTACATTCAATGCTGGTTTTCTGTGGGGAGCCCCTACGGCTCCCTGGAGCTTCATACCCAAAGAGAAGGAAAAGAAAGGGCTAACCCGGGAGGCGGCCGCCACAAACTCTGCAACGCAAAGCCAAGACAACCGGCCGCAAACGTGCGACCCAAGGCAACAAGAACACCCAAGAACAGACGCACATATGGATGGGCGGCCAAAAACCTGTGCGACCCACAAATCCCTGCGCCCGAAATGAGCCCGAGACGTCACCAACACGGCAGCAAAAGCTGCAAACGTCTGAACAGCACGGGCGCAAAGACAGACCGCAGGCTGGAAGAAGGAAAATACTGCGGACGACCTGGGAGACCCGAGCCCTGAAAACAGGGAACGAAGGAACCGGATCAACCACAGCGCATCCCCAGACACGGTACGCCGGCAACAGCAAAAAGCACAACCGGACAACACAGGACGCACACCCCGGCCAAACCAATCTAGTACCAATACCCCAAGAACCCCTCCGGAAAGCAGCCGTCACGACCGGCGCCAGGACAGAGAAAGGCTGCACACCTATAAAGCTACCACAAGTACCAAAGAGCAGGAAACTGAACCGAAGGGGCTACCACAAACTGAGGGGAAGATAAGAAGGCACCCTGAACAAGGACCAGGATGGCTCAGGCGACGCATGAGCAGGCCGGAGGGAAAACAAAACACGAGAAAACGTAAGAAACGTCATACTGTCTCCAAGACGAAGCTCGCAGGTAGGACACTGTCAACAAAGCCACCTGAACACCATAAAGATGGTGATACCCGCGTCAAAATACCAGACGCAAAGAGCCAAGGAGAAGGCCGAACCAGTCACGGACAGGACCGATTCGGCCCGCTGAAAGAGGCGAAGCCTCAGGAAAAACGCCCCGGGTACGGACACCTATCAAGCAGCGTCTGAAAAGAAGGCCGGGAAAAGAAGGCCACCATGGAACCATAAGGACTGTTCTCGTGGGAATGGGCTGCAACCGAGCCAGAATCCGAAGCAACAGCTGGACCGGGAGAAGAGGAACAGGTACCCCCCACCTTGACCAGTCCAGCCGAAAGCATCCACCGTGAAGTCCTCGCAGGTGGGAAGGGCGCCACAAAATGGGCGACGCCTAGACCACGCTGCCCCGAAGACGTCCATGGCCAGGAGTCCATATGCCCGACAGAGCCAACAAAACGAATCGGCGACGACTGGCCAACCCACGAAGAGGAATGAACCGAGACAGCTGTCCGCCAGGACGCAGGACACACCCCGGACACGAACCACACGGTTAGCCAAACCCCTGTGGTTCCGACAAGAACCACCAGAGAACAGTCCAAACAGAGCTGAATGGTAGAGTACCAAGTGACCCAAACCCTCCGAAGCGCAAACCACAGCTATGAACACCCGAACCGTGCTGTGAGCCCGACGGACAGACAGACTCCATCAACCTCGGCCGACCTGGTGAGCACTGGTCACAAAGCCCCAGCCGAGAAACGACCTGTCCGTGAACACATCGAGCGAAGGCTCGGGGAGGTGCCAAGGCACGGAACCCCGAAAACCCCAAAGAGGAAGCTGGTGACGCAGCACCAACACAAGATCCCCGGAGGAACCCAATGAATGCAAGAGGCGGAAGGGGAGTCTCCGCAGGAACCAACAGACGCCGTAGCTAAACCCGACTCCGCGGGCAGACAAGCACGCCGAAGAGCAGACTCCCGCACAACCGCCCAAGCAACCGCTGAGCAACCCGGGACCCCCTCCTGAACAGCCAAAGGCGGGACCACAGCCGCAGTAACACTTCTGGAGGGAAGACAATGAGGGGCCCAAGAGCCTTAAACAAGGCCCAGGTCCGAACCCGAGACGGAAACAGATGGAAAAACCTCCAGATCACCAGGAAACCAAACCCGGCGATCTGGAAAAAAACCATCCCCTGGCGAGCAGACAAGCGGACTGACTGGAAGCCCACACCAGCCAGTCGTCGAGGTAGGCCAGACACCGAATCTCAGACTCAGACAGGGCACTAAGATCCGGTAAAGATGCAAAGAGTATACGAAGTGCTCATTACAAAATAGGGAAGACAATAAAAACAGCAAACCTGAAGCCCCACCACCAACCGTGCTAGCCCCAGAAAAACTGGAGAGGAACATGCCAAGAAGTGACCTGGAAGTCCAGGGCCACCATCCATGCACCCGGCCCCAACAGAATCCGAACAGGAGACAACAGTCCTCCGAGGAGGGCAGAGGATCCAGGCGCAGACTGAAGAAGTCCAGAAGAACTGCAGACGGGAAAAGCTCATGACTGCAAAGAGCAGACGGGAAGCCCAGAAGGATGGGGCGGATCGACCACGCCCCACGCACCCACGAAGAGGAAATGACGAAGCGCAGGGGAAGAAGCCCACCCCGCCAGCTCTGAACCCCCACAAGGGGGAGAAGCCGTCCTCCGACACCAGCAGAGGCCGGAAGACAACCCAAAGTGCCCACCAACAGCGGGACCAAGCGAGAGGCAACAGAGCAAGCTGCTCCTCCAGCGCCCAGTCAACAGAGAAGGGAACAGAACCCCTTCCGAAAGAAAAAGTACACTACCTAAGTCATGAGGAGAAACTACGGGAATTAAACCACACTTCGCTGGAAGATGAAGTGAGGGGAGACCTGATCACCACATTCAAGATACCCAAGGGAATCGACAGGGTTGATAAGGACAGGCTATGTAACACAAGGGGCACACGCACTAGGGGACACAGGTGGAAACTGAGTACCCAAAAGAGCCACAGATAGATTTTTTTTTTCTTTTTTTATTGTCAGAATGGTAACGGGAAAGCACTAGGAAGTAATGTGGTGACTCCACACACAAGGAACGAGGCTGACCCCATACAATGTTACATGTAGACATGATAGAGCCCAAGAGGCACAGGAACCTATACACCTGTTGATAGACGGTTGAGAGGCGGGACCAAAGAGCCAGAGCTCAACCCCCGCAAGCACAACTAGGTGAGGACATATATTGTAAAAGTACAAGTCGCCGACTAGTGGGCAGAGCACTACGCCGGCCAGGCAAAGAAGGCACAAAACTGCATCAAAAGGCTCACCTCGACAGCAAAACCGCAAAGTCCCAGCACAACCACAACATGTGCCAAGACCCAAAAAGATCAGTCTGCAAGCCAGGGAGACCCCGGAACCCCAAAAGGCAGAACCGGGTCACACGAGGAAACAAAGTCCCCTGAACCCACAAAAGGGGGCCCAAGAGGAAGAAACCTCCAGAACGAAACCAAGGAACCCAAAGGAACCCAGAATCGAACCAGGGGGAGCCCAAACCACCACATTTGCCGGCGGAGAACACCACTGAAAGGCAAAGCACAGCCCCCAGCAGAACCCCCTGGGAAAACGGTCCCAACAGATCGAAAACCGAGGGACAAGGTGTGGGAGCAAGCATACCAGCCAGGGGCACTGAGCCTAAACCCATAGGCTCAGACCCAAAATCAATACCCAAACGTTCCCAGAGGAACAGGCAATGGCAAGAAAACACCAGAAGAAAACACCAGAAAAACAAAGAAACGACAACAGGAGAACAAAACCCTGAAAAAAATTGAAAACTCACCCGAGACGCTCGCTCGCACACCCAGACGCATGTAAACAAACTGCAACGCCGCCCTGGTGGCCCGCCGGGAAACCGGCAAACGAAAATGGCCGCCAGCAGGGGCTGTGACTGACGCTAAATACACAAAAACACGCCAGCAAATGTGGAAAGCTAGCAGACTGGATGGGCGAAAAACGTCGCCCAACAGCAGGGGCAAAACCGCCCCAGAACTGATAGCAGGCAACCCCCACAGCCCCGGGAACCAACAACAGAGGCCCCGGGGCAGAGCCGTCCTCCAAGCCCTCCGCCCTTAAAGAAAAGCAAGAGTCCATGGGAAAGGCAACATGAAAGGGCCGCTGGTAAGACCCAGAAGCCTTGGCAGGAGGCACAGGCTCAAACCTCCATCCCCAACCCGAACGGGGCAGCCCCCGAAAACCGCCCAAGTCTCTGCCGCAACTAAACCCCGCCCCGACCCCGAAACCCGCAGACGGTCTGGAGCCGGGAACATGGGGGAAAAGGGGCGAGCAGCACCTAACCAAACGGGGCGCCACGGGGCATTCGAGTGGGAAACCAACCTAGCATGTTGCAGCAACCTAACCTAGCTTGCAACACGGATGCCGCCTGTACTCTGAACAGTAAGAACATCAGGAGAGTACTGGAGAACAAGCAGAGAATCTCTCGCAAGACTCCGGGTCAAGGTGTCAGTGACCCAACAGGCAGCATGACGGAGGTAAAAATGGCGACTGTCACCAGGAGACAAGGGAACAGCAACCAACGATCCCGTACAAGACGGGTTGGAACCCGGAAGACACATTCAATGGTCCCCCGAGCCCAGACAGGGGTTTCCAGGGCCCGTAGGGTAACAACTACGGGAAGCCCGGGCAAGGTGTTGCTAACCGGTTAAGAAACCCAAACATAACAAGAGGGTAGATTATAGCACTGAAAACCCGAGACGTGTACAATCACGGGGGCCTAGCAGAGGGCCGCCAAACACTACCAGTGGAACTATAACCACCTTAGGCAGACCCCCACCAGGCATGAAAAATTAAAAACAAAAGAAAAACCCCGCAAAAGTACACCGTCTCCAGAGGCAACAGAAACCGGCCGCCGCTTAGGTGGCAGGCTGCGCAACACCTTGACGCCCTAACCAGCACAATACCAATCCCTACCCAGGGCCAAACAATGGCCCCAAGCCCCAGCTGCCCCCAAGGGCGAGGCAAATGCCGAGCACCAAGAACCTCTACGGGAATGGTTCCCGAACGCCCCAGGGAAGATAACCCTGTTACGCAAGGGCAGTACTCACCGGGCGCTTAGGGAAGTCAGCCACTAAGCACATGCAGCCCCAGCACTGATGAAGTACTCCTGGCCACCGCACAACACAACACACGGCAGTGAACGCCACACAAGGCAAACACCGCCTAGGAAACTGAGGCCAGAGAAGCATCAATCCCGGTTGACATTAGCGAACGAACTGAAGCTTGGCAGCGAGGCGCGGTAGGTCCGGGGTTCCCCCCTCCCCCTCCCGGGGCGGGGAGGGCTGCGCGGACGATTGGCGCGGCAGTAAAGTGTGATGTTTGCTTGTTTGCTAGTTTCCTTGGGATTGTAGGGAGTTTTCTACCTCTCTGTTCGGTTTTTGTTGTAGTTTCTTACCATGTGGGGTTTGTTTTGTTACGCCTACCTTTTTGGGTGCCTAACCTCGGTCGATGGCAGATAAGGAAAACCCCCAACCATATGGGGTTTTCCAGGGCCATTGCTCCCTGAAACCTCTCTGAAGGGGCCAGGTTCTGGAGCTGGTCCCTGGTAGGTCTGAACTCCTTAGCTAATGTCCCGGTCTAACATAACATACATTAGCCCGATAAGCTCCAGGGAGCCGTAGGGGCTCCCCACAGAAAAGGGATAATCTCACATCCATAATTCTAGCAAAACCAAAGGATGGAGACGATATCAACGGTCCACTCCATGGAGATCGGAAGGAACTGGTACAGACTACTCCAAGAATGTTGGACACACCCTAGACATGAATAGTGCAGAATCAAACCCTGAGAACTCAGCAGAAGAGCTACTTAAAGCATCCAGCTCAAAAGGGCAGAGGGACCAAAATGAACCCCCCCCCTCCCAAATGAGGCAAATAAACAATGAAGGAACAGCCTGAATAAAGTCGCAGCCCGAGGAATCTGAGCCCTCCACACCACATGCCACATGACCACAAACTCCTGAACTGTACTGTGAGCCTGATGATAGGGAAGAGACCAACGAGCCTGGCTGGCTTGGTAAGCACTGCTCACAAAGCCCCAAGGCATCAGTGAAGATGTCGAGCATGGATGGAGGAAAGTAGCAGGGAACTGAACCCCAAAAAGTCTGAAGATGAAGGCAGCGACCTAGCAGTCACCAAAGGGTCAACGGGCCTGGCACCCAATGATTGCGGCGGCAGCAAAAGGGACTGAATTGGAGATACCAGAACAGCTGCCAAAGCCACACTTTGCCCAGAGGAAAACAATGCAGGCAAAGTTCAGGCTCCCACATAACTGCTCACGCCTGAACCGCTTTGGGCTTGAACCCAAAAAGACCCAAGAAAAAAGGGCCTGTGTGAACCATGAGAAACCGATGCCTTCTGTAAAGAGTAAGCATGGCACCAACCAGACAGAGCGTACTAGCTAAGAAAAGCACTTGAAACCCAGAATTTGGCTCCACAAAAGGCATACCTCAACCCACAGCAGGCAATGCCCCAGAGAACACTGGAGGTCCAAAATAGGATAACAAGCATGCTCTGCCAAAGAAAGAAACACATGTAACCTACTCAGAAATAAGGTGAGGAGAAAAATGAGAGGTAGACAAGAGAGCAAGAGCCAATGCCAACTTCAAAGAATGGGCCAACACAGCTTGCTGACACATGAATCAGGCAACAAAGAATGTGGTGACTGCCTTCTGGAGAACAAGAGTGTGCATTGGTTGTGCTTGGGAAGCACAACCTCCTACGGTGGGGGGAAGGGGTAGCGCTACCGAGTGAAAGTGCTAGTCGCACGAAGGGTTGCTTGTTTGGTTTCTTTCTAGGGGGAATTGTTTTGATCTTTCGGGATGTAGATTGCACAGATTAACCAGTCAGTGGTGGTTTGATTTCCCTACCTTTCTGGGTCCTTCCCCGGTCGATTGCAATTATGAAATACAGTGGCACCTCGACTTACGACTGCCCCTACTTACGAATTTTTCAAGTTACTACTTAAATTTCGTCAGAAAATGCGACTCTACTTTATTCATTCATTAACAGGCACACTCACTTTCCTTCTACTGTTCCACTAATTCGATTTCACTCCTACACTCTAAATTACTTAATTCCCTTATCATTCATCTTTGTCTTGCATATACTCAACATACCACATTATGCATATTTACTGTACTTTATTTAAATATCTATTACATCAAAATATTTTTTGTGTTGGCACAGCAAGCAGCATGGAGGATATAGAACAGTTTATTAAACTCCTTAAAATCAAACTGATAATAACCTGGGCCTGTTGATTCATTTCTGCTTTCAGCGAGTCGAAGTGGTCTCCATTACCCTTGTCATCGTACTCTGCATCAAACATCTCTTTCAGGCGTCTCTTCTTTTCTAAAAGCTTTTCTCTTGCTGACATTTCTTTCTTGGCTTCTGGGAGATTATCTGCATCTGCAAGATCATATGTTGGTGAGAAATAACAAGTATAAAAATTTGTATTTATTAGTTTCTGTATTATACACACATTAACACACACACAATTTAGAATTATTTAAAAAACCAGTGTTGATTGTAATGAAACTACATTTTCTGGGCGAGACCCGGAGACTCCCCAGAGCTATCCGGCTGATACGGATGTATAAGCTTTGGGCATCAGTCAATGTACATGGAGTTCTATGCCTACCCGGGACCACGAGCCAGAACCTGGCCCTCCTCAGAGAGGCGCAAGGACCAATGGCCTATACACACACTATAAATATATGGTTTAGAAGTACTCTATGTCAGCCATCGACCGGGTCGGGCACCCAGAAAGATAGGTGCCCCAAAACCCCCCACACCCCATTCTGGTGAAGAAATGCTACCAACCGCTGAACGAGAGGATAGAACTCTCCATGAAGAAAAATGAGCATGACATCATCTCATTACCAACGCGATGGTGTCGCGTTGCGCCGCCGTCTGAACAATCTGCCCCCCCCCCCCAAGAGGGAAAAGGGGAAGCCCCCCCCCCCCCCCGCCAGCTACCCGAGCCTGCCAGTTCTTAAGCTAGATGTCAAAAGCACGTGAAAAGAACTGCCAACCGAAAGGAGGGAGGGATGCCAGGGAGCCTCCAGGCCTCACCCAGAAAATGGTGTTTCATTACATTCAATGCTGGTTTTCTGGGGTAAAGCCCCTTCGGCTCCCCAGAGCTAACTACCCAAAGACAAGGATAAAAGAGGGACAAATCCAGGAGGCGGAAACCACACGCCCAAAACCCAAAAGCAAGACAACTGGCAACACCAAATTACCTCATGGACGACCCACCCGGGAGACCTAAACCCCAGACAGGGACGAAGGGAACCCGGGCAACGCAAAGTGTGTCCTGTTGGAAATTTCCAACCCCCAAATACTAATCCTTAGTTCAGTAATAATATTTTCATAAATCAAATTACATTCAATCTAACCTTGTATTATTTATTATGGAATATCGATTGGTAATAGATTTATATTTATTTAACAAATTACATAGCTGTTTATTGGAAATAATTTTATACTGCTGCGATCAGCTGTTCCAGTAAATACAGCGATGAACTGAATTTCCACAATGAATATTTCTTGTCCATCTAACATCATTTAGATTAAATGATTTGCCCAGCGAGAAACAATCTGCTGTTATATAAAGCACTTTATTATGACAAATTAACGTCAGTAATGTTTCCATCCATTCGGAAATTAGAATTAAGTATAGCAAATAATTTCCCAAATTTCTAACAATTGGTGCTAGGTGGAGCACACATCACTCACTAGCAAGGAGACTTGGCAGAGTTAGACGCCATATTTGAGGGAGTGTCCTGGAGCCTGTCTGGCTATCGTCTCATATTTCGAACATCCATGCATTACCGGACTACAAGTAGACGTGACGGCTTCATCTTATCCCAGATACCACATCCGGCAAGGCTAAGTTATCCCTTTTTATATAGTTGTGGCCTCAATTTATATATTATGTAGGATGCCTTATCGTCAGGACACACAACCATCAAAATAACCTCGCGAGTATCATTATTTTATTCTATCAGCACTAAATTTATGAATACGTGAAGGAATATGCACTCATAGATGGAAATTACACATGAGTCCTATTTCACCATGGAGTTTGCTGCAAGGAAATAGTAAGTCAGGCTGCACGATCACAAGTCGCCAGAGATAACCGACTCGGATAGGACTAAATTGGTTATAGCTGCTAGACGCCATCTACGTTCAACTTTGGCAGGCTAAGCCGTTAACCGTTTCCATTTGTAGTTAACATATTAACCCATGTCTTATTATTTCTAATGATTTATGCATATGTTATTTCCATATAATCTGTAGACTAACATTATAGAATTTACCCCCCCCCACAAAAAAAAAGATGTGTATGGGAATCACTTCACTTTAAACCAAAGTTTTACAGTTCACTTCTCTAAACTCATTATACATTAATTATTAAATTTATAATTATATTATATATAGGGGTTTGTTTTGGGACACTTACCTTTCTGGGTGCCTGACCCGGTCAGTGGCCGACATAGAATGCTTCCAACCACACGGGGGTTTCTATAGGCCATTGCTCCCCTTGCCTCTCTGAGGGGGCCAGATTCTGGCTCGTGGTCCCCGGTAGGCCCATAGAACTCCATACACATGACTGATGCCAAAGTCTGACATTATCATATCAGCCTGGATAAACTCCTGGGAGCCAAAGGGGCTCCCCCCAGAAAACTTGGTGACAGTAATGAAAATGAGATCAAAGATAAATAAGAGTTGTGAGGGTTTATATGAAAGCAAACATACTTTGCACTGATTTCGGGGATCAACATCCCTGTGGCCCGGCCTCTGACCAGGCCTCTAACATGGAAACAATAATCAAAAAGCATTCAAATGCAACCTTCATTTGAGGGTGTTATTGTAATAACCATCTGACAAGAATAATCGCAGTATAAAGGAAAATATGGGGCTTTAAGTCGGATCTGTATAACCTTTCCAAATGTATGAAACTGTATGCATGAAACAAATGTATGAGATTTGTTGAGGGCAGCAACATTATGATATTAAAAACAAACATTGAAATTGAAATTGAAATTGAAATAAGTTTATTGAGGTAAAATACACACAAAGGGATGAGGTAGCTCAAGCTATTCTCACCCAATTCAGTACGTGTTAATATATACATAGACACACATCACAAATAAACATATTACCAAACATTCTGAGAGGTAAACATATACATTTCCTCCTTCACAAGTAGTATGGTATCAGACGTACACACAAATACTTTTATGACCTAGGTATACTGTATAGACAATTTGCAAGACACCTGCAGATAATTCAACAAAATATTACAATCTTGGTGCAAAATTCTTATATCTCTCAAGAATATCATCAACCTTTCCGTTGTGACACATCCAGGCTATTTGTTCAGGAACAGTCCTTATCTCAGTGTTTCTATATACATTAATCAACGGACAATCAAGAACATAATGGGCCAGGGTGTGAGACCTTAACATACCACATAGTTTACACTTCATGTCATTATCATGAACATCTATCCCATATTCCCAGTAATATTTGTACCCAAGCCTGAGCCGCATGTACACAGAGTCACTCCAAGCATTTCTCCTTTTACCATAAGTGAAATGGGTGTTTTGACTCACATACATGTAGTGTTGCATGGTTTGACTACTCTCATACATTATCTCTCTCCTCTCCACTCCCGCCTGTGCCTGAATATTTATGATTTTGCTTCTTATTTGTCTCATTGTGAATTCACATTCAATGTCAACTTGTGGTTTTGATGTGGCACGTTTGGCCAAGTCATCCGCCACCTCGTTGAGCACTATTCCAACACGAGATGGAATCCACATGAATTTCACACTATAACCTTTCAGCTGTATCTCAGTTATTCTTCTCTTACAGTCCTCAACTATAGACATGAAGACTGGGTTTCGACTGTTTAAGGACTCCAGTGCTCCTCGGCTATCGACAAATACAAAAACATTTTTGTCGTCATGACGTACTTCCTCCAAACACGCCAGAATGGCCTGCAGTTCAGCTTGTGTGGATGATATATAATTACTAAGCCGGAGTTCAATTATCCTGTCCACAGTCCCAAACTCCGTATATTCCCTTATTAGGACACCACACCCGGCCCTGCCATCCTCCGCCACCGACCCGTCGCAATATACATGTAAACTGTTGCCTCTTGGTAACCGAGATATCATGCTTCCATACAAACACCGTAATTGTCCCGGTTCATGATGAATCTTTTTCACCTTGAGGGGTATAATTTCGACGTCTATTTTCTGTACTTTCCAGGGAGCAGATATATTACACTGTCGAGAGGGTTTACAGCAGTCAAGTACGTCGTATTCCCTGAGGTCATGAGCTAATCCCCTCGTGTAGCGTGTCTCCCTCAGTTTCCTGGAAGTGTGTACGTCACTCAAGCAGGTCTGAACGCTCTCAAACAGCTTATCCCCTCCTTTTCTCCGCATGAAACGAATAGATACTCTAGTGTTAATGTCACGGACTCTATCACACACACTCTGTAAATTTAATTCCATTCTCATTATTTCAATCATTGCATTTCTTTGACATCCAAGAATAATCCTCATAGCCTCGTTCTGTATCAGCTCTATTTTTTGAATTCTGCCTTGGCCTGTGTAAAACAATACGGGTGCTGCGTAGTCTATCAGGGACCGAACAGTACTTATGTATAACATCCGCAAGATAGGTACCCCAACACCTTTACCAGAAAAAGCCAGTGCTTTCAGAGGATGCAGACGGGCTTTACATAAGGTGCTGATATGATTTATTTCAGCATTTTTTACTCTCACATATGTATCCAACATACATGCCCAGATACTTGTACTTCTGAACACGGCTCAGTTCCACACCATTTAAAGTGTTATATTTCTTCGTTTCCTATACTCGTATTTGGTTTTATCTGCATTTATAACTAAGCCTAACTTGTGACAGGTTGTACCAAGTATGTTAAGAGCAGTTTGAATTTTGTTCCCAGAAGTGCCTTGTATAAGAATGTCATCAGCATATATGATCGTCGTGACCCCTGGAGGATACATCTCTGATGCTAATCTGTTCATTAATACATTGAATAAGGTGGGACTTAATACTCCCCCTTGTGGGGTACCTAACTGAAACCTCCGTTCCTCAGACATGTATCCCTGGTAATACACCTGACCTTTTCTGCCTTGTAGATAATCTCTTATCCAGTGTAGCAATCTCCCTGTTATTCCCAGATTGGCTAATTCGTATAAGATTACTTCCCCATTGGCTTTATCAAATGCTCCTTGTAGATCAACAAAAACTCTACAATTGTCATCCACATTAGACAAACACTTTAAGAGACAATCAGCAGTACTTTTGCCTTTGATAAAACCTAAGAGATTACTGGACATGTTATCACCTACAAGGTAGAGGAGCCTATTTAACAAAATCCTTTCCATCATTTTACAAAAGCAGGATATTAAGGAGACAGGTCTGTAGCCTCCGTTTGACTTAGGGATAGGAATGATGACAGCCTCTTTCCATTTTCTTGGTAACTTTCCCTCTCTATAACTCATATTAAACAAATCAAGTAAGGGACTAGGTTTCATACCGGCTAAATAATTAAGTATGTCATACGTTACTCCATCTTTTCCCGGAGCAGTAGAGCTGCCACTTTTTATAGCATCCAGTAGCTCATCGTGAGTTATCTCAGTGCATGTTATAGATCTTGTATTTAAGGCACATAAAGTTACTCCATTTCTAATATTTTCCCATGACTCAATGGTGACTCATGTCTGCAGGTAAGGACTCCATACCAGCAGCACTTGCCCATTTATCTACTAACTCATTAGCAACTTTCCCTGGATCTGAGTGAGCAATGAATTTGGTCTTACAACCCCTGATTTTGTTTACTGCTCTCCATATGTCTTTAAGGTTCTTAGTATTACCAATGGACTGAGCAAATTCTTGCCAGTATTTGTCCCGCGCCTCCTTCCTCACCTGACTGCATTCCCTAGCCACTTCCAACATTGTATTTTTCTCTTCATCCCTCATTCCATTTTTTAACCATTCTTTATGCGCACTCCGTAGCATTCTCTCCCACCCCTTGACTTGCTGATCATTGGAATATTTAAATTTCTTAGGTCCGTGCGTCTTGCTTCCCCTGCCCCCGTTATTTTCCCTCTGTACTAATTTCTCTACGTTCTCGACCATGTCCTCGTAAAAACTATCAACGCAGAGCGGCGTGTAATGTTGATACCAATCTCCCATATTTTGAATAAAATAATTTTTCATATCTTTATTAATATTTAGCCTTTTCCTTTGAAAGTGGACTTGTTTTTTCCCCAGTGGTAATTCAACGTTCAAGGCAAAGTGGTCACTAAGTAGTTCCCGAACAACCCGAGCCTCCCCCATAATCCCCTGAGAGTTTAAAATGCAGGCATAGTCAAGCCGTCCTCCCCTGATGTGAGTTGGTTCATTGTTTCCCAAGAGACAGGTATCTGGATGATCTTGTAGAAACTGTAACCACTTGACCCCATTAGCATTAATACTACCCACTGTCCCAAGGCTTGTGTGCCGAGCATTAAGGTCCCCAATGACCAGTGAAGGATTAGTATAAATGCAGTCAGGTAAATAGTTAGCATCGAAGCAGTTCCTGGATACATACAAATTAACTACAATAAATTCCTCTTCCTTTAATGATAATTTAACACAGACACTCTCTATACCTTGCGTTTTTGATGGCGGTTCTACTAACTCTGCTGGTATGGAGTTCTTAACATAAATCGACGTGCCTCTGATGTTATTTGTGGCGAAGAGGTTAAACCCTTTATAGCCATTTAATTTCAATAAGCCTTCATTCCTATCCCCTGTCTCCTGGAGAGCTACAACATCAATATCATTTCCCATCACATAACAATGAACATCTGTAACCCTGTTTCTTAAACCATTAACATTCCATGACAACACTTTCAGTCTAGCAAACATGTGCAAACAAAACAAACATGTGTGTGTCTAAATAAAGCTACATTTACAAAACTTTTAGCTAAATAAAGTCTATATAACTTGCCTTCATTAACTTTACCACCATCCTCCTCATCATCATCATTTTCTGATGCAGCAAACTTCTTTCCTGTCTCCAGGTCTTCGAAGTCTCCATAAAGGTCTTCATCGTCCATCTTCAGGAGTGTTTCAGCATCTTTATCATCGCTCCATTGTCCAGTTACAAAGCAATTACGAATACTGTTCTGCAGCTGGATTAATATAAATATTTATTAATCAATATGACATTTACCATTGAATCTGAGAAACCCCACTTAAATTACAAACAAAACCAATGTTAAAGATAATGAAATGCCTGTGGGAACCGACCTGTGAGATTTATATTTATTTATTTAATTTATATGAATTTATAGGAGCTGAATTTACTCCAACGACTCGGTCTTAACAAACAATGGCTGACCTCTCCACTCCTCCTACTGACGCCTTGGCTCTCCTTGTCCAATGTCAATAAGCGATAGAAGGGTCACATTTACTCTATTTTGATACTGATAATTAAGTTAATTCAAATAAGATGTTTTATGATGTAATAAGTCCAAAGACTACTGTATTTAAGAATAATTCCCAACAGAATAGCTGGTGAATATATAGTACTCTGTGGCAATGATATCCCATTTTCTATTGACAGAAAATTCCACTACAAGCTACATTTTCTATGGGTTAACTTGTGTATACAACACAGCAGCAATATTATCTGCCTATTGTATGTAATATTATAAAATGGTGTCGGGTTTTCCGACAATGCCTTCTTTCTGGTGAGTCATCTGTGGCTCATTGGAGCTTGCTTCCTGGCAAGCTCCACACAATTTAATCTACACCATGCTCTTGCAGGATTGCAAGCCTACCAAGAACCAAGAGCAAAATCCTTATCCCCACTAACCAAGAAAAGGCCATCAGAAATGTGAAGAAACCAAAATACATAAACAGCAAGGTAAATAATACATAGAAAAAGAAAAATTGAAGCCCTGAGAAAAACATATCAGCCATTTGTGAAGTTGCTCCCTAGTTAGTTCCACCTGTGCACCACCAGGGGAATGTGAACCTTCCTCCTCAGTCTCCTAGTTTTGAACCTCAGTCATTCAGTCAGGAAGACAGAAAAAACTGTTGCCTCTGGACAGGGAGGTTATTTTTGCAAAAATTCATCAGCGTGTGCCTTGTCAAACCTAAACCTATGTTGAATGCTGGGGAACTTGTGACAATGCCTCTGGGAATGTCAGTTTTCTGTGAGTTGTAGAGTCGAGGCGAGACAGAAACAGCAGTGTAAAATGTTGAAAAATAGTCAGAACTCTTGCATTTGGAATTCCCGCCAGTATAATAGTCAGTTCTGCACATGCGTAGAGCATTGTCATAGCAGGAAAGCATCATCCCCAGAACAGTATAAACAACAAAGAAAATACATGTTTAATAAGTATATTCAGTGCTGGAAAATATATAGAAACAACAGCGTTAAATGTTGAAAATCAGCTTGGAACTTTATAAGACATATAAATGAACTATTGGGAGATACAAATGTGTATGAAACATTATTGGAACAGGGCGGTTAGACACAGATGTGGTAGCCGTCTCGTTCACTTGGTTTTGGGCAGGGTTGGAGAACAGTCCGGGCGTCGCTTGTGTGATGTGTGGCAGTCTCCTACAATGACGACAACTGCATTTGTATCTCATACGTGCTATAGTGGTGCTCAGTCCCTGTGTTAGTTAGGAATAGGCAGTTTTAAAACTAAGGTTATTTAGGGAACCCTGTATGTAGGTGGTGCTTTGTGTAGCTTTGATTCATTCACTCAGCTTTCTGTAACAGGTGGTCTTACCACATTAACTTTGTTCCCCCATTTGTAAAGTTTTGAAGTGTCAGAACCTTGTTTTGCTAAAAACCATACCACCTTTGTAATTACCAAGGAAGGGGTAGAGTATTGTGGCAATCTTAAGTCCCAGTTGGTGTTGATCCTATAGTCTATTCACTCCTAATATTTATGTTTGCCGAGACGTATACCTCTGTATTTCAACAATCCTAATACGTAACAGTGTGCCCCATATTTAGTCAGTGTAAAATAATCCTGTGTTGTTCAATAAAATCACATTGTAAAATTATACACCAAGGCTTTTGTCGAATATATCTAGATATCCCTCCCACTGTTTATAAGAAAGTAAGAAAGGGTTTGTTAGTTGTACTCTAGGGGTACGGCTTCCAATCACATGCCTTACAAGGAATATTCAACACTGATAATCAACTGTGATGGCTCCAATGATATGCTTAATGTGGTAGCCTTCAGGGAAGGGCCACTTACTCTTCCACTGAGCGAAGTTGCAGCCCGAGCCTGGGGCTTTCGTGCATCACAAGTTCTACTCACAGTCATCCAGATTGAAGCCAAATGAGAAAACCTGGAAGCAGTAAGCCTGACATTCCACCACAAAACCTAGACAGTCCCTGAACTGGGGATGAGCAAGAATATGTCAATAGGTATCCCATAAGTCCAGAGACCCACATCCAGAATCTACATGCAACACCAGACAGATTTGAGATCAGATGGTTATGTGAAATGTTGGGCAAGGAATGAAGTGATTCAAACCCAAAATGCCAAAAATGTACCAGAGGACTGTAGAGTACCTCCTGAGGACTAAGAATAACCAAAACACCCACCTCAGAGCAAGAGTTAACATGACCACACCATCACCCAACCACTCCTGGCTGGCTGGGTGGATGGGGGCTGGCTGGCTGAGTGGACAGCACTCTAGACTCGTGGACCTAAGGACCTGGGTTCGATCCCAGCAGCCGGCGAAAAAACAAATGGGGCAGAGTTTCCTTCACCCTGATGCCCCTGTTACTTAGCAGTAAATAGGTACCTGGGAGTTAGACAGCTGCTATGGGCTGCTTCCTGGGGATGTGTGTGTGGAAAAAAAAAAAACTAGATTAAAATTAATGAGAGAAAGAGTGAATGAAGAGCATTACAGTAACAAGAGCTTGGCAAGATACATTACTTCCTCTATGCTCCAGTTTCTAAGAACTGGAGGGATGTAGCGGCTAGTGTCGTCATCATCACAGACAGCACGTGAAGCTGGTCCACCAGTACTGGATTTTGGTTTTGCAGGTCGCTTGAAGAGCCCACCAACTTCATCTTCATCTGAGTCTTTCTCATCTTCTTTCACTATTTGGGCAAGCATAATGAGATTATGTAAGAGATTAATGAAACATTAAGAATGTTTAAGGTTATTGTAATAACTATGGTACACTGTATGGTAGGGGGAGAGTACCTAGCTGTGCCTAGGTCTCTCTTTCGTCCCTACTCCACTTCCCCTCTCTTCCAATTTCCCCTCTCTCATCCCTTTCTATATCCTCCCCATTTTCCCATCTCTCCTTCCCTCCCTAAGCATCCCCCCTCTCCTCCTTTCTCTTCAAACATCTCCCCCCCCCTACCCTAGATGTTTGGTAGACGGTTGGAACAAATTAAGTAAGAAGGTGGTGGAGGCCAAGACAGTCAGTAGTTTCAAAGCGTTATATGACAAAGAGTGCTGGGAAGACGGGACACCACGAGCGTAGATCTCTCATCCTGTAACTACACTTAGGTAATTACCCCTCTCTGTATCTCTTAGAATGTAATACCCATTACTGTACTGAAGACCAAAGATCACATTCACTAAAAAAAAAAAAAAAAAACCACTTATGGGCTATTCATGCCCATGCCACCTCTTGGGTGGCTTAATCTTCATCAATTAATCAATCTACTACTGAATTCACATTTATAGTTGAGTAAACAATTCTGGGGATTATGCTAGCCATTTTTAACAGAGCATTACAGTGATAAGGATCCTTGAGTTGATTTTGGGGCTTTAGTGTCCCTGGGGCTTGGTCCTCGACCAGGCCTCCACCCCCCAGGAAGCAGCCCGTGACAGCTGGCTAACTCCCAGGTACCTATTTACTGCTAGGTAACAGGGACATAGGGTGAAAGAAACTCTGCCCATCGTTTCTCGTCGGCGCCTGGGATCGAACCCGGGACCACAGGATCGCGTGTCCAACGTGCTGTCCGCTCGGCTGGCTGACCCCGATCAATCTACACTTCTTCACATGAACAGTGTAAAATAGGATCTACACAGGATCTTCACATGAACAGTGTAAAACTCATGACACCATATTTACATGCAGCTGGTCACCTGCATAATGCAAAGTCAACCCAAACCTTCTGACCGTAGATGCTCATATTGGAAGCCATCACGAAAGAAGGAAAAAGTGGTTTACCAAGTAAGGCTACTTCACACTGAGGACATCTGACAAATAATTGTCAGAAATCTGAACTGGCAAAACAATACAACAGGTTTATGCACGTTTATCATAACAAATAGAGGTCTGACTCAATGGTATGATATTACACCATCAACCATTACCAAATGGGGCCATTCAATGCCTGCACCAACTGGAATAATTAATGCTACGGAACCCTTTAATGGAGGCGATTATGGCTACTGTTGAATAGCACAATATTGTGATCTAAAGTTCTTTACGAGTGGTGATGTGGCTAATTAAGATGTACATCACGATGATGCCTGGTCAATTGGAGAAGCATCAATGCAGATGATGAGGTATTTATTCAGTCATATAATTTTTTTATATTTTTTTATTTAAATATTAAGACAATTTTTTTATTTAAATATTAAGACAATGACGTTATAAGTAAGCCAAATCAATTATTCCACCAAATTGACAGGAATGGAGACCAGTCTCCATGGAATTTATCATTCTGCTGACAGGAATGGAGCAGAGCTTAGAGCAAATTTAACATCCAACTGGTGTTTGACCCCATCCCCCTCTCTTTGATGACTGCTCTCCGCATAAAGAAAACCAATCTGCTCTTGTACAGTATCAGAAGTTTTGGCACCCTGTGAAAATGTACTTTCATCTGCAGCAGTCTATGCGTTATATGATGCTACCTTCTTCAACATATTTTGTGGCCATGGCTAGCTCAACACAGACTAGATATCAAAAACAAGTTTGGAAATGCTCATACTGTATTTGATCAGCTCAGAATTTGTATCACAGTAGAATCAAAATGGTAAGTGTATTATAAATGACACTGGCATTGACAGTATATATATAATTAAAAATGGGATCAGTGAGAGATTTATTGAGCATTCATGTCTCCAGATGGTGAAACTAATATAACCATGTATAGCATCTCGTCATGTGTTTACCTCGCTTTGGTTCTGGGGATCAATGATTCCATAGCCCAGTCTCTGACCAGGTCTCCTGGTTGGTGGTCTGGTCAACCAGAATATTAGATGCAGCTGCTCGCAATCAGAGGTATAAATCACACCTCGATTGATCAGGCATCCTTTCACAGTGTTCATCAAGTTCCACAGTGAGAGGTTGGCTAGTTATGCCCCCTTATATTTAGAGGAAGAGTGTTGATAAGTCTTGGGCCCATGATGTTGATAGGATTGTCTTTTAGCATGCTTACTGCATCTTAGCTTTTCAACAGGGCTAATTTGCACATCCTGCTGTACCACCAGGTCTCATGAGTTACTTCCATATGCAGATTTAGAACCAGTCTGTCAAATCTCTCTCTTGCCTGCATTCTAGAGAATATAGATTTAAGAACTTTAATTAAGCAGTCCCAATAATTTAGATTTTTTGTTATGGTGTATATAATAGCTAGATGTTTGACACTGAGTGTTCAAAGACTACCATCCAGATTTGTCGAAATAGGTGCCAGGTATCCCTAAGTTCGGTGGTTCTTTTCTCGCCAATGTTTGAGCATCAAAATTTTATATTATGAAACATGGAAGCATTGTGTGTCAGTACTCTTTATTTTCATATTATTTGGAAATATTTTCGTCCTCACTCCTTTCCGTGTCCAGAGACTAGACAGGACAGGCCACCTATGTTTAGTAATTAATTTCTGTGAAACCACTCATCATTAAGATCTGATATTAATATGCAAGGTAGCATGGTGTGTGCATGGCATGCATTGGTGGCATTTTCAATTGTATTGGTTGTTCAGAGACCAGAAATGGCAGTTTTAGATACCAAACTCTGGACAACCTTTATTACCAATAATGAACCTTTCTGTGTTTCTACCCATGTCATCCTACAGTTTAATGACAATGCATATGCCTGAAAACAAGTGAGAACAGATCAAATAAAATATAAGCCCTTCAATCTGACTATCAAAAAGGTTATAATATTTATTCTAGCATAAGACGTCTTTCATCTTTCAATATGCTTTTGAAGTACTGTACTGTATAAGCAAAAGGTTCTTGGCATTTTTGTGTTCTTCAATGCATTGAAGATGCTGCAGATTTTTTCTCTGCACTAATGTCTAGAAACTGGTGACTTTACCTCAAGCATAACCGATTGGTACACAGAATAAAAAATGAAAATTTACGTCAGATGTGAAATCTTTTAAAAGTGTATATGAATGGTAACAAACAAAGAAACTTGCAGCAAATAAATGGTATTAGGCTGTACAATAATAATAATAAGACATAAGAAAATACCTACCTTCACCATATATATATTTTCTTAAATAAGACACTGTACTTTGATTCTTGTAAAAATTCTCTGTTGCTTGTTTGAACATTTCACTACGGTACTCGAGTTTGTCATTCTCTTCTTCCATGTCAGAGTCATCTTCATCACTATCACTTACTTCCTGCTTCTTAACTAAATTGACATTATCTTGGGATTCTTCATCACTATTATCTGTTGCATTATCACTATCATTTTCCTCATTACTAAAACCACTATCATCACCTACAGTTTTTGTTTTTGAACTGGATTTGCTCAGCTTTTCTAAAAGTCCTTGGATTTTTTCAGTCACATTAAAATCTTTGTTATTTTTTATACAAGGAGTTTGCTTTTTTGATAATACACTAGAATTCAGTGCCAACTGTGATCCACCTTGACCTCTTAAGCTGTCATCAACATTCTGTAAGCCACAAACATTTTGCAAGTCTGCATCCAAATCATAATCATCAGAATCACTATCTGGGCTTGGTTTTCTGTTCCTTTTCTCATAAAATGAATCATTCTGGAAAAGAAATTGAAAATTAAAGTTAGGTATGATTTTAAGTTATAATCTAGTATTTATTTTCCATTATGTATGGTTACTGCACAAGTATGCCAAAGAGTAAATGGCAAAATTGCTAAATTTTGGCCTTAACTAATGAAATTTAATGAAGATTTATTTTTTATTTACTCCACTGGCTGTTTGTAGAGTACATCTTACACAGTGCAAGCTGGAAGAGAAATGATATGTTACCTTTTTTGTCCAGAAAAGAACTTACTAGTTTTCTGTTCCCATTAAATAATATCTGAGCTGTTTAAATTCTACAAGGTGGCTTCCCATTTATCTGTCAACAGCTTTTATTTCAAAATATTAAACGACATATCTGAGCACTGGGTGTAATGAAAACACCACTTTCTGGGCAGCACCTCAATAAATAGCTCCACAGAGCTATTGAGGCGATATACTCTTATACAATACACACAGCTATGCAGAGAACGGAACATTCAACATACTGTACTGACCCTGCCATCACACAAACAGGAGATTGAAAAGATACAATGGGCCTGTAAGCGAGGTGCTTCACGTTCAGCTTCCCCTTATGCCCTTCACTTCATCCTCGGGTAAAAATCATGCAGCAAGAAACTTTGTGATCATTCAAATTCTGCCGTTGATAATGTTAACGATTTAACGAAACACCTCTCTTAGCGTCAGGCCAAATAAAATTGTAAAAATTAACTTTGGAGTTCATTTTTAAACTTCCCTCTTAAGTTAAGAAAAGTGCAAGGAAAATTAAGAAGATTCATGCTAGAATCATTGATCTCACCCTTTCGGTCACTAATAATTCAATAATATATGTTTATAGGAAAGACTGCTACAAAATATTCCTAATACTGTACAAGTACAAGTAAATGATCTAAAAGAGGAAGTAAGCACATTCTTATTGATGTTTGCTGACAACACTAAGCCAATGAGGTGAATCAGAACTGAAGTTTCATGCAGTACAGGATGAAGGGAAAGCAACTTCCAAGTTCTGAAAAAGAGAAAGATTTAGGAGTGAACATCTTGAGATGTTTATCTTGAGATGATTTCGGGGCTTTAGTGTCCCCGCGGCCCGGTCCTCGACCAGGCCTCCACCCCAGGAAGCAGCCCGTGACAGCTGACTAACTCCCAGGTACCTATTTACTGCTAGGTAACAGGGGCATTCAGGGTGAAAGAAACTTTGCCCATTTGTTTCTGCCTCGTGCGGGAATCGAACCCGTGCCACAGAATTACGAGTCCTGCGCGCTATCCACCAGGCTACGAGGCCCCTGCTCAAGATAGCTCAACATATCTCATATGCTCATATCTTGAACATAGCTCAAGATTTATCACCAGAGGCACACATCGGCAGAAAAATGAGGGCAGCATATACCATACTGGCAAATGTCCGGTTATCTTTCAGGAAGTTTCACCAATATCCTTTCTAAATACTCTATACAATCTGTGTGAAACCTATTATTGAGTATGCTGCCCCCAGCATGGAACCCCTACCTAAAGAAGCAGAAAGTAAAAATGGAAAAAGTCCAACAATATGCAACAAGGCTTGTTCCTGAGCTAAGGGAATTGAACTATGAAGAAAGACTGAAGGAACTGGACCTCACTACACTGGAGGATGAGAGGAATAGGGCAGACATAAAAGTGATGTACAAGATACTCAGCGGAGATGGCAGAATAAATATAGAAGTGATGTTCAAATTAAGGAACAGTAGAATGAGAGGACGTAACTGGAAGCTAGAAATGCAGGTGAACCACAGGGATGACAAAGAACAGTCCCCAGAAAGGACTTTGGACACAAGTCATAAATAAGTGAAATGGACTAAATGAAAAAGTTGTCGAAACCAATTTGATATACAACTTTATATGAAAATATGATAAGATAAACAAGTGAAAAGTCACTGCACTGAACTAATAATGGTCGAAAGGCGGGACTTAAGAGCAGATGCTTGACCTTGCAAGCTCAACTAGACGAGTACAACTAGGTGAGTACACACATAATTAAACACAACAGCACTGGGACTATTGTTAATTTACTTACGGATATTTTCCATTCCATGTAAATACCTTCTATCAAGAGGGTGAAGTAACACTAAATCAATTAATATTTCCATTTTATTTCCTCGATGTTTTTTCAACAATGTAACATCTTCAGGAATATATACTCTGGCACTAGACCACAGGTAGTCTAATTTTAAATACAAACACATTTGGGTCTTTGGACACAAATATTTTAATGTTTAACCCTTAGATAGCAGTTATTGTCAATTGTTGATTTACAGGTAATGCGGTTATCATCATATGACGGTTTAAAAAATTACTGTCTGGTATTTACATGTATGATGCAAATCTGGATATAAAAGGTCTATGTGGATGTAATGGAGTTTACTCTGATCCATAAAATAAATCCTACTACAACTTCATGGTACAAATGTGGTTATCATCATGAATGTTACTAAGGGAATGTGGACATCATCATGTAATGATTTAAACAATTATTGTCTGGGTTTTACATGTATGATGCAAATATGGATATAAAAACTCTCTGTGGATGTAAATAAAGAAAAACAATCAGTGAAACATCATAGGATAAAACAGGAAGTGTCAGCATAATCAAGCACTAGGCATTGACAAGTGCCAGACTCAGCCATGCTGAGTGCCTCTACCCAGTGAAATGATAATTATTTAACTTTCCATATTTTCAAGTTTTTCTTACGTTCTACACACACATGAATAATTCTATCATGAAAAAATTTATATTTTTTTGTATTTTTTGTGTGCATAGGCAAATATGACCATTTCTCCATAGCCGATGTCTAAGGGTTAATGGGGAATCTAAATCCATTCCCCTAACTGGTATGTATACAGTTAAACATCCATACATACATACATACCTAAGTTTTATATGGATGGTGAAATACTAAAGACACTGTTCATGACTTTTTTTGAGACCAAAATTGAAATATACAGCAGATGTATGGTGCCCAAATCTCAAGAAGCACATAAACAAACTGGAAAAAGTGCAATGGCATGCTACAAAATGGCTTCCAGAACTAAAAAACAAAAGTTATGAGGAGAGACTGGAGGCATTAAACATGCCAAAACTAGAAGATAGAAGAAAAAGAGGAGATATGATCACTTACAAAATATTAACAGGAATCGACCAAATTGACAGAGAAATTCCTGAAACCAGCAACTTCACGAACAAGAGGACACAGCTAAGGAAACAAAGGTGCTGAAAAAATATTAGAAAGTTTTCGTTTGCAAACAGTGGTAGACGGTTGGAACAAACTAAGTGAGAAAGTGGTGGAGGCCAAAACCATCAGTAGTTTCAAAGCGTTGTATGACAATGAGTACTGGGAAATCGGGACACCACGAGCATAGCTCTCATCCTGCTTGATGGCTCAAAATACCATCAGGATTTGAATGTAATGCAATTACACTTGCTTGATGGGGTTCTGGGAGTTCTTTTACTCCCTAAGCCTGGCCCGGGGCCAGGCTTGACTTGGTAGAGCTTGGTCCAACAGGCTGTAGCTTGGAGTGGCCCGCAGGCCCACATATTCACAAGCAACCCGTTCTCGCACAAGACAGCACATATAGTTAGTATTAGTATGTAACATATGCACTTATTCATATGCCAAATATTGACTATAAACAAGTGCGAGAACGGGTTGCCACAACAGCCCGGTTGGTCTGGCACTTCTTGAAGAAAACTATCTAGTTTTCTCTTGAAGATGTCTACGGTTGTTCTGGCAATATTTCTTATACTCACTGGGAGGATGTTGAACAACTGTGAACCTCTGATGTTTATACAGTGTTCTCTGATTGGGCTTATGGCACCCCTGCTCTTCATTGGTTCTATTCTGCATTTTCTTCCATATCTTTCACTCCAGTAAGTTTTTTACTGTATAGATTTGGGACCTGGCCATCCAGTATTTTCCACATGTATATTATTTGATATCTCGCTCCTCTCCTTTCTAGCGAGTACATTTGGAGAGCTTTGAGACGATCCGAATAATTTAGGTGCTTTATCGCGTATTTGTTCTCTGAACAAATGAATGGCAAAAAAAACCAGCGTTGAATGTAATGAAACGCCATTTTCTGGGTGAGTCCCGGAGGCTCCCCGGAGCTATCCCAGGCTGATATGCTAATGTCAGACTTTGGCATCAGTCATGTGTATGGAGTTCTTAGGCCTACCGGGGACCACGGCCAGAACCGGGCCCCCTCAGAGAGGCAAGGGGAGCAATGGCCTATAGAAGCCCCCGTGTAGTTGGAAGCATTCTATGTCTGCCATCGACCGGAACAGGCACCCAGAAAGGTAAGCGCCCCAAAACAAACCCCTATTCTGGTTAAAATTGCTACCTAATACCGAACTAGTGGATAGAACTCCCCAACCGAAAACAAGCAAATTAGTGTGACGTCACACACTGCCGCGCCGCTGTCTGCGCAGCTCCCCCCTCCCCGGGAGGGGGAAGGGGGAGCCCCAGACCCCCCGCGCCGGCTACCCACACCTCAGTTCTTGAGGCTGGATGTCAAAAACGCGAAAAACCGCCGACCGGAGGGAGGGAGGGATGCCGGGGAGCCTCCGGGACTCACCCAGAAAATGGCGTTTCATTACATTCAACGCTGGTTTTCTGGGGGGAGCCCCGTCGGCTCCCCGGAGCTAACTACCCACAGACAGAAAAAGAGGGACTTACCCGGGAGGCGGTCGTCGCTCACCCCTCAACACGAAGCCGAGACAACTGGCTGCAACCGCCGACCCAAAGCAACACAGGCCCGACGAGGGCCAGGGACATTCACAAGGTAACGAGCAGCCAGGACCCTGTTCGACCGCCAAAACCCCCGCGCCCGAATATCAGACCAAGACATATTCCCAAAGACGGCAGCAAGAGCCGCGAACTTACGAACGTCATGGGCACGGGGATAGACCGCAGGCTGGCTAGACCTAATAACCCTGCGGACGACCTGAGAGACCCGAACCCGCGGACAGGGAAGAAGGGAAACCGGATCAACCCACAGCGCGTCCACGGACACAGAAGCTGTGGCGCGCAAATAACGGCGAAGCGCCGCAACCGGACACAAAACATGATGCACCCCCGGCCTGACCAACCAAGCATCAACCACCCATGGACCCCTCCGGAACGCAGCAGTCTCATTCTTCGCCAGAAAAGAAGGAGACGGCTGCAAACGAACAAAACTATCACCACGACCAAAAGAGCAGAAACCCCTGCGCCGGAGGAGAGCATGAAGCTCCCCTACCCGACCCCCAGAGGCCAAAGCCAACAAGAAAAGTGCCTTGGAAAAACAATCCTGGACCGAAGGGGCCACAACGAAACGAGGAGATGAAAGGAAAGAGAGCACTCTGTCCAAAGACCAGGACGGCTCAGGCGACGCATGAGCAGGCCGGAGGTGAAACAATGCACGAGACAGCTTGCGAAACGGCGCAGACGTAACATCGATACCGAAAGCAAGCTGAAGCGGCTCCGCCAGCGCCGCACGATACGAAGCGACAGTGTTAGGCATAAGATGACGGTCCTGAAACAACCACGAGAGGAAGGACAAGACCACCCGAACAGACAAGGAGCTAACACGACGAAGACGCAAAAAGAAACGGAAGGACCGCCAGGAAACTTCATACTGCCGCCGAGAAGAAGCCTTCAGGTGGGACACCAACAAGGAGGCCACCTGATCACCATAGAGATGATGATAGACTCGAGTCAAAAAAACCATACGCGAAGACTCGAGGAGAAGATCGAACCAGCTACGTGACGTACCGGCCCGATCTGCTGAAAGAGGCGGAGCCGCGGGAAAACCCTCGGGTTCGGACACCGAGCAACCAGCGCCTGAAACCAAGGCTGGGCCGGCCACCAAGGGGCCAGAAGGACAACTCTCCCCCGGTAAGTCTCTAAGCGAGTCAGGACCTGGAGCAACAGCCGAACTGGGGGAAAGAGGTACAGGAACCCCCACCTCGACCAGTCGAGCCGAAAGGCATCGACCCCGACGGCCTCGCAATCGGGGAAGGGCGCCGCATAAACGGGAAGACGCCGCGACCACGCCGACGCGAAGAGGTCCACCTCGGGGCGCCCGAACGTCTGGCAAAGCCAACGGAAGGACTCGTCGTCGACCGTCCACTCCGTGGAGAGGGGAACGAAGCGAGACAGGGCGTCGGCCAAGACGTTGGACACGCCCCGTACGTGAACCGCCAGGAGAGCCAAACCCCGAGAACTCAGCAGACGAGTCACCCGAAGCGACCAACCCCAAAGAGACAAGGACCGCATCGAACCCCCGCGGTTCAGGCAATGAACCACCGGAGAGCAGTCCGAATGGAGCCGAATCGTCGATCCGCGGGCCACCCGAATCCTCCCCAGAGCAAACCACACTGCCGCGAACTCCCGCACCGTACTGTGAGCTCGACGGAAGGACGGATCCCAACGCCCCTGGCCGGCCTGGTGAGCACTGGTCACAAAACCCCAGCCGAGAGACGACGCATCCGTGTACACATCGAGCGAGGGCTCAGGTAGGCGCCAAGGCACTGAACCCCGAAAAACCCGAAGAGGAAGCCGGTGACGCAGCAACCGACGCAAGTCCCCCGGGGGTCGAACTCTGCGATCGCGAGAGAGGCGGAAGGGGGAACCCCGAAGGAACCAGAACAGCCGTCGAAGCCAAACCCGACCCGGCGGGTAGACCACCATCGCGAAGTTCAGGCTCCCGCACAGCCCCTCGAGCAACCGCCGGGTGACCCGAGGGCCCTCCAGAAACAGACGAAGGCGGGACCGCAGCCGCAGGAGAGACTCCGGAGGGAGAGACAAGGAGGCGGTCCGAGAGTCCCACACGAGACCCAGCCAAGTCCGAACCTGAGAGGGAACCAGATGGGACTTCCTCCAGTTCACCAAGAACCCGAACCCGGCGAGCTGGGAAAGAACCAAATCCCTGGCTAGCAAGCAAGCTGACTGGCTGGGAGCCCAAACCAGCCAGTCGTCGAGGTAGGCCAACACCCGAACACCTAGGAGACGCAAACGAGCCACCACAACCCGTGTAAGGCGTGTGAACACGCGAGGTGCCAGGTTCAACCCGAACGGGAGACAACGAAAGCGGTAACTCAGACGCCCCACTACAAAACCGAGCCAGTCCCTGAACCGCGGATGAATCGGGACATGCCAATAAGCGTCCCGGAGGTCCAGGGACACCATCCAAGCACCCGGCTCCAAGAGGAGCCGAACCTGAGACAGCGTAGTCATCCGAAAGGAGGGGCAATGAACCCAGGGGTTCAGACGGGACAAGTCCAGAATGAACCGCAGGTCCGCACAGTCCCGTTTCGGAACCGGAAACAGACGGGAAACCCATCTGAGGGACGACGTCGTTTCGACGACGCCCAAGCGTACCCACTCCAAGACGACTCGACAGAGCGCAGGGGTAGAAGCCTGCCCCGCCAGCCCCGACCCCCCAAAGGGGGGAGGGGCCACCCAACGCCACCGCAGGCCGCGAGACACGACCCGAAAGGCCCACGAATCGTGGGACCAGGCGCGGGCGAACAGCGCAAGCCGCCCCCCCATCGCCCCGTCAAAGGGGCAAACCGCGAAAGGGCCGGCGACCCTTACGAGACCCAGAACCCCGCACAGCGCGAACACCGCGCCGACCAGACGAGGGAGGGTCCGCAGGAGGAGCCAACCCCAAACCTGACACCAGAGGCCTACCACGACGAGAGGAACCCCGAGCCCTGGCACGACCTTTCCGGGAAGACCCACCCCGGGACCCCCGGAAAACCAACAAGTCCGACATCGGACGACAAGCCGCCGACGCAGCCTGAATAAACTGCGCCACGGCCGACTCCCCAAACAGGAGAGGACAAAAAGGTGAAGAACGCCTATAGCATCAGCCTCAAGAACTGAGGTGTGGGTAGCCGGCGCGGGGGGTCTGGGGCTCCCCCTTCCCCCTCCCGGGGAGGGGGGAGCTGCGCAGACAGCGGCGCGGCAGTGTGTGACGTCACACTAATTTGCTTGTTTTCGGTTGGGGAGTTCTATCCACTAGTTCGGTATTAGGTAGCAATTTTAACCAGAATAGGGGTTTGTTTTGGGGCGCTTACCTTTCTGGGTGCCTGTTCCGGTCGATGGCAGACATAGAATGCTTCCAACTACACGGGGGCTTCTATAGGCCATTGCTCCCCTTGCCTCTCTGAGGGGGCCCGGTTCTGGCCGTGGTCCCCGGTAGGCCTAAGAACTCCATACACATGACTGATGCCAAAGTCTGACATTAGCATATCAGCCTGGGATAGCTCCGGGGAGCCGACGGGGCTCCCCCCAGAAAAAGATTTACAGTTGAATCCTGTAACTACACTCAGGTAATTACATACATACATACACACATTTGTACTTGTTTTTTTTGAAGGGCAAGAGTTACGAGTAGAGGTTAGAGGCATTAACCCTTTAACTGCGCAACGCGCCTGCAGGCCTAGGCTTCGGGTGCGTAACGCGCCTCCGGGTGTTTTTATTTTTCACGTTCCATTCAAAACTCCCGCGGCTACATGGGGTTCACATCAGCTTCCTCAGGGCTCTTGTAAACAGACGCCATCTTTAAAAAAAATCATGGTTCACATTGCCGGGTGTCAGAGCCTCAGTAGTGAGTGAGCAACCAAGGCTGGCACTTGCAGCATGAGCGCACAGCACTGCTGTTCAGCGTGTGACCACAGCATTGCCTAATATTGACAAAATATATATATAATCTGTTTTATTTAGCCATGATAGTATTATAGAAGAGCCCGAGTGTGATAATGACTGGGTACAATGTACAAATATCAGTGATTCAATGCTGTTCACGATGTTCACAGAGCTAGCCACAGCACCACAGCATTATTTCGTCCATCTAGGAATCTTCAAACAACTTTTTAGGTTCCTTTTCAAAATAAACTTGTGGTCAATTATTCATTTACAGGTATTAGTGACCAGGATTGTGGTTATAATTAGCGTTGTGTGTAGGAAGGAGGAATTTTGGTGAGGGAGGGAGGAAGGGAGAGAATTGAGGTAGCCTCACTGTGTGGCAGTAACTCTTGTTTTGCTCACCATACTAGCTTCGTGGTTCGCTATAGGGAACACACATGTACATGGGTATATACAGTGTGTGTGAATAGTGTAATAACAGCACCAGGAGTATGTTGTGAGGAGCTATTTTGGTGAGGGAGGTGACATCGTAATCGTGGCGTCGTCTGCTGTCTGCTGTGTGATTTGTCATGCAGTGTATGGTGGCCACTGTACTGTTTGGACACAATACCGGCTTACTTGCATAGTTCTGGTAAATAAAACATGTAGATAGGTATATATAACATGTGTAAATAGTGTAATAAATACAATAACAGTATGGTGGGAGGAGCAATGTTGGTGAGTAAGATGTTGGAGTGAAGGAGGGCTGGCTGGGTGTGGCTGCTCACTCTAGCGGTGTTCTGAGTGTGTTGATGGTGAATGTATATAGTGTGTGACAATGTATAGTGTGTACATATGTTGTAAATATACATAAATGAACATGAAACATTGGTGTGAATAACTGTATGATTTGGAGGAGCAATGTTGGTGAATACAATGTTGGAGGAGTGAGGGAGGGCTGGCTGAGTGTGGCTGCTCACACTCGCGGTGTTCTGAATGTGTTGATGGTGAATGTATAGTGTGTACATATGTTGTAAATATACATAAATGAGCATGAAACATTGGTGTGAATAACTGTATGATTTGGAGGAGTATTGTTGGTGAATACAATGTTGGAGGAGTGAGGGAGACTAGCTGGGTGTGACAGCTCACACTCGCGGTGTTCTGAATGTGTTGATGGTGAATGTATATAGTGTGTGACAGTGTATAGTCTGTAAATAGATTGTATATATACATAAATTAGCATGATACATGGTAAATATGTGCAACCTATGTTGTTACGTGCATGACAAGAGTCATGCACGTAACACAGTGTCCTCAGACAGTATGGATGTTTTACTGCCATAATATAGTGTACGTGTTCATTATACATAGGATTAGCACATAAAAACATATAAAATGTATTTGGAACTGTGCGCAAAAAATTAACAAAAATATATTCGCGGCAACTCGTGCGCCCCGCCCCGGGAGCTTACGGCACGGGCGAATGGGGAATGATGACGTCACGCGCCAGCTTATGGACCCCATAGCAGCCAAAGTACGTACAAGTTCGAAATTTGTTTGACATACCCATATTGGGGGAAGGGTTTTTGACACTTTAAAAAACAAAGGAATTTTTTCAAGAGAATTTATTTCCTGCGCACTGGGGGGGATTGTCATATTTATAGGCTGCGCAGTTAAAGGGTTAAATATGCCAAAACTAGAAGACAAAAGAAAAAGAGGTCTGGAACTTCAAGAACAAGAGGTCATAAATATAAACTAGCTAAACACAGATGCCGAAAAATTACAAGAAAATTCACTTTTGCAGAGTGGTAGACGGTTGAAACAAGTTAGGTGAGAAGGTGGTGGAGGCCGAGACCGTCAGTAGTTTCAAAGCGTTATATGACAAAGAGTGTTGGGAAGATGGGACACCACGAGCGTAGCTCTCATCCTGTAACTACACTCAGGTAATTACACTTAGGTAATTACATACATACATACACATACATACATATATACATACATACATATATATTACATATGTAATTGTTTTTAATTCTTGAAGATTTCAGAAAATAATGAAACAAGTACTAACCTTAATTTTTTTTCTAAGGGGAGCCATTTCATGGTCTTCCACTTCATCGTCTTCTGATTCAAGTTCCTCATCATCACTGCCAGATTCCTCGCCATATTCCTCATCCTCTAAGTTATCAGTGAAAATGGCCCGTCGTCTAACCCTGCCAGTGCTGTCGGTCACAGTTTCATATGGTGGCAGCCCATTCCCTGACTCTCTGTGGTAAATTTTAAACGTGTTTATATGGAAAGTATTCTACATCACAAATTTAGATTGATTAAAAAAGGTAAATATTTGATCACAGAAACCCACTTTGGGTTTCAGGGGGATACTTTAATGTACAACATAAAGCAGAATAAATGTTTGCCTGGGCAGGTATCCAGTGGCGGCTGGGTGAATCATGTCTGTTGTGTTGACCCCACGGCACTGGGTATTTGTTTTCCCTGAGGGTTCCTAATTTCCTTAAGCAGTTGCTTGTCTTATTGCATTTAAACTTTCTTGTGGGTTATTACTCAGCTTTCGATTGACCTTTAATCCCTAAGCTCTCTTCAGCTCATAGAAAGCCAGGCTCCAGGTAGGATTCTAGAGGATCTCAAAAGGCCTAGTGCAGTTTCTTAATGCTTTACAGCAGTACAGTGTTTTAGCTACAGGAAGCTGCCAAGTGGCAGCTTCTGAAGGTTAGTATATTAAAATAATAATGAATCTTTTTTCTTTAATTTAATTCCAAGTACTGACCCCTCTACAATATCATTTTTGGAGTTCCATGTACAAAAGTTCCTCCTTAGTGTACAGAAGTACTCTTTAATCTGATCTGCTCTTTGTTGGTCACAAATCCTTGCCGTTTTGAATTTAGCCCTGGAAAACTAGTGCATAGGCTCTGGAAAGCAACCAAGGGGGAGGGCCACCCATGGTAACAAAAGTTGACCATAGACAGGTTAAGAACATGGGTGGAGTCAACACTGCTATTATTAAGTCCCACTCCTCTCCAAGAGATAGCAGAGTCAGCCCAAAACCCAGATAATTTTACCACATCTATATGCTGGAGGTGATGCAAATATTGCACATCAACCATAATAAAAAAAAAAATGAGTGAGAGAGAGAAAGATGTTCATTATTGTGTACTGGTATTTGTAGGACACTCTTTGGCAACCATCCAAGTCTGTATGTGCAATGAGAACTAAAGATAGTACCAGACAGCCGAGACTGCATAGTAAAACCATTTATCATGCTGAATTAGAAAATTACCCATGGAGTATCTCAACAGACATCCAGTGACATTGGACTTCATAAACTTACATAATTCTTTCCTCACTGTCCCCATCATTTTCATCATCTTCCTCTAAAACGTCACTTGAAATAAATTGTGATCGTGAAAATAGCTGAATTTGACTCTGAGCTTGCTTTTCATCTGCCGTTTTCTGGAGATCCAACAGCGGCTGAAGAACATTATCTCCCTCTTCTTCACTGTCTTCATCCTTCATCTAAATAAAAACAGAAACCATTAAACAGTGCTCATTTGTTTACCCTTTTTAAAACATATTTAGTTACTATGATTTTAAAATCAGGGCACAAAAATAGTCTTTAGTACAATTAATTAAATTTAACTTTCTGGACAGAACTTCAGCAGCTTACCAAAACTTAATGAACTGACAATTTCAAGTTCACCTTCAACAGGCAGGTTTCCAAGACGTTTCCGTCCACTAGGAGCAAGAACTGGCATCTTTCTACGTTACATAAATGGGTGAGCATGTTATTGATGAACAATCAACCCACTACAAATGTGAATCACTCAAAATGTCACAAAACAATTCCCATCTCTGAGCCAAGACTGGTAAATTCATGTAATCCACCCAATCAATGGAACAGGTTAATTACCCCCAATCCTAATCCCATCGACTACCATCAGGTGGCAGCCCATATAGCTGCATCTTTGACTCTTCAGATGCTGCAGCTTTCATCCACTCTCCATGCAGAAAGCTAGCTCCCCATTGGGAACATCATTAACTCTGTAAAATAAGCCATAGCCTATGAGGGGCCACCTAAAATCCAAAAAAAAAACACTGGTGATGTGAAGAGAAAGTGGGGGGCCAAAGCTGCCACTACAAAGGCAGAGGCCAACTACTGGCACCAGATGGCACAGACTTAGCCAACCTCCCATTCCCCACACAAAAAGCAGACGGCAGCAGTGCATCAAGAGGCAGAAAGAAAGCAGCCACTGCATGTAAACCAGTCAAGTTATAGAAATGGATGGGAAAGCTAAAACAACCCAAACAAGAACAAACAAGGTAAAATGAGAGAGGTGTTAGTACCTAGAGGAGGACCCCTCAAGCACATTTGATTGGTGGGGCAGGGATAATGCAGGTCAACTACCAAGGTAGTTGGTGCTACCCCTGGCCCACAGTCAGAGCAAAATACAAAGCTAGGGCAATCACAATGTGAGTGGCACAAAACACAATCATGAGGATGGGCCCCATCAGAGGTTTCATGTCTTTGATATTGACCAGAGAGGTGAATTAGGGTGCAGGCCTGACTAGAGCCTCAAGTGACTTGGGCTGCCACCTAATAACAGTAAAGCCTATCCCAGTTAGGGCATTTACTTTGTGACAATTGTTTGCCTCATTACCTTTAGGCACCTAATTTTCTCCAAGCAATTGCTTGTTTCATTGTGTTTATACTTTTGCAATAGGGCTTTTCTCAGGTCTGAGTTAATCTGATCCCAGAAAATTTCTTATAAAGATTACAAAAAAATATTATGGAGATTGCTGGAAAAATACTAAATCCCATTTGCCATACTTTGAGTGTGACAAGGGGCATTCAAAATTTAACAAAACTAGCATTGTTCAAACTCAGCTTCACCCCATATAGTTTATTAATTTATTTCTTTTTTTCAAGTGGGAGTCTGGCAGAACACACAGTTTGCCTCTTAGAATAGTATAATTTGTTTTTATAATATTGTAAAGTCCTATTTTCTACTACTTGAAGCACCTATATCATAATATTCTTACTTTGAGAAAAGCTGCAGGAGCCTCGAGGAGAACCACTATGCATGGGAGTACAGAGAGCACAAGTCCGAACCCTCCTCACAGATCCTACACATTTTCTCATTGATACCTCACATTAATGTGATTTTTTTGTGCATTGTTACTATTTTATTAGAGCTATTTTGTGTACTTATATTTTGAATCTATATATCTTATATCTTATCTATATATATCTATCGTGAACTTATGTCTAACTCAATGTTTATAGATGTTTTCTTGATTTAGTTTTTAATAGATACATTACAGTTAAAATACAAATTACACAGTACTGGGCTTAAAATACAAATTACACAGTACTGGATTTAAAATACAAATTACACAGTACTGGGTTCTCAGGCCAATCACAATGTGTCCTAACAACTGGTAAATTAATGGGTGCAGATCTGCCTGTAGTAATTATGCCGTGTGCTCAATTATGATTGAGGATCATATGCAACAGCAATATTTTATAGCAACTACCCAAATAATTATATTAAAGCAAGTGTTTAGGATGTATACAAACAGAAAAATAATACGAATAAATGCAACAAATAAAAATAAATGCATACTTTTAATTTGTTTCCATGATGCGAGCCTCCGAGATCAATATACACGGCATCCTTATCATACACTACGCCACCTACTCCTGACATTGGTGCATACGTCAGTCTCTCTTTGGAATTAAGTGATCTTTTCTTCAAGTGTTCAGGCAGTGGACATGGGTCAGGCAAGAAGCTAAGGTCCTTTATCTTGAAGTCTCCACAACCTAGGAAAGTCAAAAGTTTAAACTCTCACGCAGATTACTACAAAACATATTATGCATGGAGTTCTCACAGTACATACAGAGACCACACAGCACAGTCAATATATATAAGAAAGGTAAAAACTGAAATGTGATTCGAGGAAGTTCTTGAACTAATAATCCTTGATTTTGACCAAATTTAATGTTTACATGTTTTTTAAGAATGTTCTGTATATTGTTAATAATTCTTTAAAAATAAGATATATGTGGTTCAAAATATTATTATATTATAATGTGACTATTGGCAGAACATATGTACACTTCAATCATGATACCCTAACTCGACTCCTTTCTAGAGAATGCAAATTAAGATTTCTGAAGTTGTCTCTTCACATGGAAGATTTCTAGTTCCTGGGATTAGCATCGTTATTCGTCACTAAATGTGTTCAAGTGAATTTACGTGCATTCTATAATATTGCAATAAAAATAATCTAAATAGGGTCCAAACAAAAGAAAAATACAACTGAAGAATACCCATTATTTTGCTAATACTTCTAGAAATAAATCCCAGTATCCTATTTGCCTCATTCTGAACATTTAGGCATAATGTACTTAAAATTACTCATGAACCCAGATATTTTTCACATTCAAATTTCACAATTTCAAAACTATCTAGTTGATATCTAGTAACTATCATTATTTAGTCTTAGAATCCTACATTTTTCATCATTAAACTCAATCTGTCAATCTTTTATTCATTTCAAAAGCCCATAAAGATAATTTTTATGTGATTTGGAGTCTTTCTTAATTAATTTTTTGGACATTTTTTTTTTATCTGCAAAATTTAAAAATATTGCTACTCAATCTTGAATCTAAATCATTTATAAATATGATAACGAACAGAGGTACCAGAACAGAGCCCCTAAGGCACTCCATTTACAATGAATCACTGCTATCAGAGGAGCCAGGCTCTGAAACAGCAACTCAGCCAAAACAGAAGTCAATTGAAACTGAACACCTCATCCTAGAGGAATAACATGAACCCCACAGAAGAAGAAAATGTTGCAACATAGGCAACCAGTGAGGCATAAAACATAACTAAATACACAGGTCAGATGCCAATCACAGGAACAAGCTTGGAACCAGGTGGAGAAGACAGGCGACTTTACCATCTTGGACATACCATCCTTGCCTCCTAGCAAATCCTGCATAAAATACATTGGAGAAACAAACCTGGAGACTTCCAAGGAGTTGTTCCAAGGTAACAGCACTAACATCTATGCAATGATATTGCTGGAGGTAAATGTTTCAGCTGCCAGGATAAGGGAAGACAAGCCTGGAACAATGGCTATAGCAGACTTCTGCACCCATAACAAATAATTTATTAAGAGCCCCTTAAGAGATAATACCTCTGAAAATAGTACTGTATTGTTTATGAAATAATATGAATGAGGGATGCAACAACACTGAACAGACAACTGGACTAAACCCCCAAATGAAGCTTTAGGGTTTATTGCCCAATGCAATGGACGTGTAAGTGGCAAGCTAATCCCACCCTAATGCCACAGCAAGGGAAGGTATAGAGAGGCTTAACAATGAATACAGACAATGCCATAAGCTCAAGCTCAACAGCTAGGTACAGTATGGTGTGGTGATTGGTTTTCTCTAGCACCATCCATGAAAGATAACTAGGAAATCAAAGTTGAAGCAGACTAAGTAGCATACATGCTTGTAAAAACATCCTGAGCATGAGTACCGTGAGCATGAACCTTTATTGAAGGAAGGGTAGGCAATTGGGATGGAAGTCTGGTCTCAACTTGAATGGTGTTGAATGTAGCTAGTTAAGTACCTAATCAGGTAGTTCAGAGATTTGTTTGGTGACTTATGTGCTTCCAAACATTACTCTAAAAGAGCTTGAGTATTCTGTGCCTTCTTTTCATTTTTGGTGGGTCATCCACATCAGTGGTGGGTGATCTCTGATCACCACTGCTTTCCCCATCCATTGGAAGGAATAAGACAAGATTTAAAAAGGTCCCTATACCTGGTGGATAGCAAGAAGTAATGGTAACCTCGTGTACCTTACCGAGTTTAACCCTAGCATGCCAGGGTTAAACTCAAGGAAATTACCAAAGGGGCCAGCCACCCCAGAAAAGAAACTTGACAAATTCAATGGGGTTCCAACAAGCCTAATATGAATTAAGAGAACTAATCTTTGGGGACTGGTTATGAGAACTCAACCTTGCAAGCCTATAGGAAAGACAGCAAAGGTAACTTGTTCACAACATAAGATTCTGAGTGAAATAGACAAGGTGGACAAGGACCATTTTACAGTGAGAGAAAATAGGACAAGAGGATATCAGTGGAAGCAACGAATAGCAATGAATAGAATGTAAGGAAATACTCATGCTCAGTATACGTGGTCAACAAGTTGAAATACAGTACATTGAAGGAAATTGTGGATGCCATTTCATTCCACAAATCTGAAAGTAAATACACCATTTTCAAGGCAGGCCATGAAGAGCTAAACATCATTCACCATAGTAACTGATAGAGAAGAATTTTACAATAAATATTTTAGTAGTTTCCCCTGATTTTTGGTAACTACCAACATAATTTCTGCATTTACAAATAAACAATATTTGATTTACCTGGAATATGGACCATCTGGGATTTCTGGAAGGGTACGCCACGCACATAACCATACAACACAACATCCCGGTCACACTTGGGATTAGTTCGGATGCTCTCAGGGTTGGTGATATCCTCATATCTATCAACTGGGGAAAAAATGCATTAATACCATACACTCATGAATTGCTAAACTAAAAAAATTTAATTAAATAAAAAATCTTCTAGTGCAATAATATTTTAACTCTAGGGCAGATAAACCAATTTTTCTGCCTCCCCCCCCCCCCAAAAAAAAAAAAAGATTAAATGCATTTTTATTACATTATTTACCTCAAAAAATTATGTAGACATCTAAAGCAATATGATACATGTGACAGTGGCAATACAGATTCCGCAGTCAAAACAAAGTATAGAATCTGTATTCTGAAGTCTTCATCTCATAAAAACCATGTAAGAAATTCTAGACCTTCCAGCCGAGTTTGAAAACATTAGTTAAAAACTGCTTTAATAGATACAAACCATAATGGCTACATATCAATATTTTGAAATTTTCAACATACTGTATTGAAAACCTGAGAAATATACATAATGCATATTTGCCAGTTAAATGTGTAATTTTGACAAACATTTTACAAACACAACTCAAGAATCTCAAGATAACCTCAAGATTTTAGCCCCCGTTACCTTCTTGTGATAAAAGAAACCTGTTTTTTAAGCATTAACAAAAAATTTTGCTAAACTGCATATAAACATTTAAACTCCTGGCAAATTGTAGTGATAAAGTTATCTAATTTAGTACGGATATTCGATATGCCAAGGATAAAATAAGGGGGGTGACAAACTGGATGACAGTAGTAAACCATAAGGACAGTGATTTTGAATATACAATGACTCAAAAATTTGTCTGTCGATAATAAATCTGAAAATAGACTTACCTACAACAAAGGGATGAGTGGTGCGCCATACCAAGGGACGAAACTTCATTACAGATATAAAGCGCCCCAGATTCTTTATTTCATTTTTCAGGTATTCCTCATGAATTAGACCTGGTAAAAAATAAAAAATTAAAAAATTAAAAAGTACTGTAAACCAAATTAGTGCCGTACTAAAAGTAAAATTTTATTCTGTAATAATCAGACTTTGAGTGTATGTACAATATAAAGATCCTTTTTGAACAGGACCCTTAGTTGCTTCTCAAGACATGATCCTACTAGTTATGGTTATACTCAGTCTGAGCATGTTGTCATTCTGTATCATCACAGAGATCTTTACAAATAACCGTAAGTATGGTCTATAGAAAGTTCACTTATATCTATGCAGTTTTGAATTTTTTTGGTCCCCTTTTTGACGAAACTTTAACTTGGGGGGTGAGGTTCACATTTTTTTTGTCTAAAAAGTACTTAATTTTCTTCTATTTAAGTTTAGAGCTTCTAAGCTTTTACTTAAAAAAGTACTTAAGTTTTTTTTTGGCATTGGACTCTGGGGGTCAGGTTGGCGAGCATCATGCTCTCCTCTGGCGCAGGGGTTTCTGCTCTTTCAGTCCTGGTGGTCGGTTTGTTCAGTTGCAGCTGTCTCCTCAGTGCCGTGTCCTGTTGCGGCTGTTCACTGTTATCTGCACACCTCGGCCGCAGTGGCCAGGGATGTGCTTTGTGTTGATCCAGTTTCACTCGTTCCCTGTTCTAGGGCTCGTGTCTCCCAGGTCATCCGCAGGGTTAAGTCTAGCCAGCCTGCAGTCTATCCTTGTGCCCATGACATTCATAAGTTTCCTGATTTGGCTGACATTTGGGTGCGTGGATTTTGGAGGTCAAACAGGGTCCTGGCCGCCCGTTATTTGGTAAACATTCCTGGTCCTGGGCTTTCGTGTGTGGCTTTAGGTCGTAGGTTGCAGTCAGTTGTCTTGACTTAGAGCTGAGAAGCACGTGGCAGCTGCCTCCCAGGTAAGTCCCTCTTTTACTTATCTTGGATTATTAGTTCCAGGGAGCCATAGGGGCTCCCCACAGAAATGGCAAACGTATTATTTGATATTTTATTTAAATACTTGTTATATTTGAAGGCTCCAGAACCAAACAATAACCACAGTGCCAATTTTGTTTACAATTACTAATACAATTTACTGTACATTCAGATTTTATCATTAGAAGTGTTAATGTAAAAACATTACCTTCAGGAGGAAATGTTTGCTTATGACAGAGTAGGCAGGTGTGAATACTGTATGTGCTATACATGCTGAAAAATGAGGCCAAAGTTTCAACAGTAATTAAATTTCATAATATGAATGGCGCATGTAAATAAATGAGCAAAATAGCATTATCTTACCCGAGAGATAAAAAAGTTTGGCACCAGGATAGAGCTCTACCTGGAATCTGTGCTTAAGAGCTTTCTTCTTCTTTTTCAGAGCCTTGTTATCCTTCAACATGTCCAAATGATTTAAGATCTGTAAAAAAAAATAATATTTTTCAGATAAAATATTAGATGGTTAGATTAGCCATGGATAATCAGATAATCAAATTTCCACATAGAATTTGATAAGTGTTTCCTTTCGGTATTAATACTTAAAGATGAAGGGATAAAATGTTAAATTATTCAAACCATTCCTTTCCACTGTACGAGAGAACTGTATAATCAGCAAACATCAAATTTGACATTCTTCAATGTCTCATATTAGGCCTATACTGTACACTACTTTTGTACACTTTTCAAATATTCCTACTTTGATCACCATAAAGGAAGCAAAGCAAAACAGACAACTGCAAGGTTCACAGAAAGAAAACAATGCAGCAAGCGACTGCAAACAATCCACCGAGTTACTAAGCCATACACCCACCAAATAACTAACCACCTAACTAACCAGATGGCAGCACCACAGAAGCTGCCGACTCCCCGTCAGTAATCCTCACTCCTAAGGCCAAGGAAAACCAGCCAAAGCACCTGGTATGGAGGGAAGGGTCTAGGGTTCACTAGGAGCCACCCAGAAAGTCATTTTATTACATTTAATGCTAGTTTTCAGAAGGGGCCACACTGTGACTCCCTGCAGCTAACAACAGAAAAGAAAAAACAAGACTAGTTGGGAAGAGGAGGAGCAAAGATCAGACCTCAAAAAGGAGCTGCAGAGGAGAAACAGACCCAAGAGCCATAGAACTGAAGGAGGGGGCCAAAGACCACCACTACCACAGGCTCAGGATAGACTATCCAGAAAAACCCAGGCAACTCATGGGCCAGGTGCTGGTTCCAAGAAACTGGCCCCAAAGAGAAATCTACCTCGACCAACAATAGGTGGAATCCTAGCCAAATTTAACTGGCCTTGGGGGGTTACAGAATGCCCACCGAGAAAGATCCCCAACTAGGGGCTGGAATGAGACAGCCACAGCTGAAAGAACAGAAAAGACAACTGCCTCAGAAAGATAAATGGAGAGAAACAACATTGGAGTCAAAGAAAAGTCTGCAACTACCTTCTGAAGAAGGCGAGCAAGCCACTTGGGCAAAGCCTTCAAAATCTGCATGTATATGAACAAATTAACACCAAGAGCTCCTAACTCATCTAGGAGTCTGAGAATCACGGACACAGGAACCTCTTACTGACACCAAGACATCGAGTCACACAGCTGAATACACACCCACCACACCCAAAAACTGTGAAACCCCACATCTGAAGAGTGAATAGATTGAATTAGCAGACTCTAGAAAAACCGAAAGAAAGAAAAAGCAGACTAAAAAAAACAATCCAGCAAGCTGGTCAGCACTGAGAGCAGCAAGGTAGCCTGCAATTATGACCCACAGGAACAGCGTGAACAGCCTAGGAAAAGCAGTTATGGCAGCAACAGCACACAATAAGGCAAAGAGTGAGGGATGCCCATAAAAGGGATCAAGACCCATTCAGAGCTTTTCTGGATATACACCTTGCTCTGCCAAAAAACAGAAAATATCTATCAAGCTGAGGAAAGCCATAATGACTTACTGCAAAGCTGCTAATTGCCTGAAGACGACAAAATGAAATCGGCCAGCCATGATGAAGCGAGAAAGTGGAAGACGACCTGTATGCAAAGGCAGATACAATTCAAACATATAGTTCTGGTTTCCCAGAGGGTACTGAACTACGTCCACCAAGCCACACTCGTAGGAAGATGTGACCACAGAGACCTGTACAGTGGGTGGGATGAGGTAAAGCCAGGCCATGACCAGGAACCCAGAAATGCAACCATGGGAACACAAGTGATGTGACCAGCTTATGACAGGACAGGGAATAATAGAGCATATATATATGGTGCAACAAACCTGCAGGACCCAAAACACGAAAGTGGCACAAATGGCAATGATTACCCTCTTATGGCAACTCAAAAGTCCTGTGACTTTGCTCTGCCTTAAAGGAGAAAAGACCATTGAGAAAGCATACATTCTTTTCAGAGTATAGAGCCACCACAGAGAAAAAAGACAGGAAAGCCCTGAAATCATGGGAAGCCAAAATCCTAGGCCCATCCTAAAAGACATGGGAATATATCAGGGAGAGTACCTGTTTACCTTTTGATTTTTTGTTGACTATTTTGAGTTATTTTACTCATACTACTTGGTCTATGGCCAACCTAAGTGATTGCCTGTTCTGTGAGGTCTTTCATAGCCCAAAGGCCCACATATCACAGCCTGGGTAATCAGCTTTTTCATCACTAGCTGTAGTTGACTCCAAAAGCCTATATCATAAAGCCACCCAAACCTTCACAGACAAGCAGGAATACTAGAAAAAGGGAGAGCATTTTAGGAAAGTAAAACAACAAACCCCGAACTAAAACCCTCAGTGAGGTGGTGTGTATGCAGTCAAGGTTCCAAAATTCACATGCACCATTCAGAACAGGTATCTCTGATGGGCATACAGGAAAACATAAAACGATCCAATTAAAGGAACCCTAGCTACGGATGGAGTGAAATTGAAAGCTAGAGAACTCGCACTGTGAGTGGCATAAACAATTGTGAAGCATAAACAAAGAAATCAAAGCAATAGCCCACTGTAGAGCCATAATTCCATAGATTGCCAGCAACACTTAGGTAAAAGTGGGAAGCCAATAATGGGTCCAGCAGAGGCATCAGGTATTGAATGAGCTACAAGAATGAAAGGGCAGACTGGCTGAGACTCGGGTGATCTGAGCTGCCATTTAATGGTAGACAGGTACATCACTTGATAGGGTCATTTTATCCTTGTCAATGATCAGTTGCCTTGCTTTCCCTAGTGCTACTTAATTTCATTCAAGCAGTTGCACCTATGCTTTCTGGTGGGGGTTTCCCAGTGTTGTGGTTGATCTCTGAATACCTGCTCCCCTTGCCTCATAGTGAGAGCCAAATTCTGGCCCTGTCTCCAGGTAGGTGATGCATAGGTCTCAAAAGGCCTGGTGTGTTACCTGGAGCATACCTGGAGAGGGTTTCGGGAGATCTTCTACACCCCGAGCCCAGCCTGAGGCCAGGCTCAACTTGTGAAACTTTGTCCAACAGGCTGTTGCTTGGAATGACCCGCAGGCCCACATATCCACTACATGTGTTGGGCTAAGGCTTGATGGTACCAGAGTTAAGCTTGGAGAGCTACCGAGAGGTCCTTCCCAGAAACGATACACCACAAAAATAGAAGACAATGAAAAATTATTATTAATTAAACAATAAGCACATTTTTACAAGTATGGGATCATTATTATAGTGAGGCTACACTCAATGACTAAGCAACTTCAAACATTTCACTCACCCCCATAATGCGAGGCGTACCATGAGCTCGACAAATCTCCAGAAATTCAAAGACTTCCATCTCGATTCCAAATGTTGCATCGATGAGCATTAGGACAATATCGGCAACCTTTGCAATGTCAATCATACAGTTGATATCATTGTTCACTTCTATGAAAGTTAATCTTCTCTTTTTCCCTGAAAATAAAATTTATGTATGTACTGTATAATAGAAAATATCTTTAAAGCCATACACCAATAATTCACCAGGAAAAAGTAGCCACAACAAAAGTACCCTTCAGGTTGTCACCATCAAATTGTGTCTGCTTGAACCTCATTTTCTTTTTGGATGTCAGTTGCTTTCACAACTCTACACCCTTTAGGAGTCAATCAAGTAAGGTATTCCCACCGTTTCCTATGACAGTACTGTACACATATTAATGCAGTGCAATTATGATGAAATGTTATATTCATAAAAAATACAAATAAATTCTTTATCTTCTTCTAGCCATCTGACCTTCCTGGGTCCCTCCTCCCTCACTCTGTCAGAACCCTTTAACCTTACCTCATTTGCAATAAACATAATGCAGAAGGAAACTATATTGAACAAATACAGTACTGAAATCTTGAAACAAAATTACTGCAAACTTTCAAGAATAAAACACTTAAAATTACTTTAAAAAAAATCATTACCAAGTTACTGTCCAATATCAACAGCAAACTCCTTTTTAGGAGCATACATTGACAGGAAGAGTTGGTAGCTTCCTGTGGTGCTGCCACCTGGTGATGGACAGCTGTAACTTGAGCAGTTTACCTTGTGTTTACCATGTGTTGGTTTCAAGGATCAATGACCCCATGGCCTGGTCTCTGACCACTGACCAGGCCTCATGATTGGTGGTCAACCAGGCTGTTAGACATAGCTGCATGCATCCTGACATATGAATTACAGTCTAGTTGAGGGAATGTTGAAAAAGTCAGTTTTTCAACAGGGCAATTTTGCACTTTGTGCCATGCCTCTAGGTCTCATGTAGTTATTTCCATGTGCAGATTTGGAACCAATCCTCTAATATTTTCCAAGTGTAAATAATTGTGTATCTCTCCTGCCTGTGCTCGAAAGAATGCAGATTTAAAAATTGAAGTGGTCCCAACAATTTAGATATTTTATTGAGTGGATTAGGGCAGAAAAAGGTATTTGCATGTTCTACACGTTGGCAATTTCTCTAACATTGCATGGGGCTGTTAGTGCAACAATATTCCACCCTAGTATCTTAACCCTTACACCGCACATATTACGGAGCATAATGGGGGATAGGTAGCAAAAAATATTTGAATTATGTAAAAATAACTTAAAAATGTTAAACAAATCTCCAACTTATTGGTTTCAGTGTCGTGAAACTTTCATCAAAATATTTTCAGAGATTGATTTTAGATGAATTTAAAAAAACCAGCGTTGAATGTAATGAAACGCCATTTTCTGGGTGAGACCCGGAGGCTCCCCGGAGCTTTACCGGCTGATATGCTAATGTCAGACTTTGGCATCAGTCATGTGTATGGAGTTCTAGGGCCTACCGGGGACCACGAGCCAGAACCTGGCCCCCTCAGAGAGGCAAGGGGAGCAATGGCCTATAGAAACCCCCGTGTGGTTGGAAGCATTCTATGTCTGCCATCGACCGGGTCAAGCATCCAGAAAGGTAAGCATTCCAAAACAAACCCCTATTCTGGTGAAAATTGCTACCTAAGCCGAACTAGTGAATAGAACTCTTCAACAGAAAACACGGAAACTAGTATGACGTCATACGTCACCGCGCCGCTGTCTGCGCAGCTCCCCCCTCCCCGGGAGGGGGAAGGGGGAGCCCCAGACCTCCCACGCCGGCTATCCACCCATCAGTTCTGAGGCTGGATGTCAAAACACGCGAAAAACGCCGACCGGAGGGAGGGAGGGTTGCCGGGGAGCCTCCGGGTCTCACCCAGAAAATGGCGTTTCATTACATTCAACGCTGGTTTTCTGGGGGGAGCCCCGTCGGCTCCCCGGAGCTAACTACCCACAGAGGAAGGTCAAAGGGACAAAACCGGGAGGCGGACACCACGCACCCCCCAAGGAGGCGAGACAACCGGCAGCAAACGCCAACCCAAGGCGCCACAGCCCCGAAAATCCCGGGAACAACACGAGAACCACGAGCAGCAAGGCCCCTGCACGAACACCAAAAATCCATGCCCGAAAGACTGCAAGGCCACGTCGCCCAGACGGCAGCGAGAGCAGCGAAGCCACGAACGCCACAGGCATGAGGGAAGAACACAGGCAGCTTAGCCACAAGAACACGGCTGACCACCCGGGACACCATCACCCGCGAACCGGGAAGAACAGAACCGGATCAACGCAAAACGCGCTCCGGACCCAAACGCCGTGGCACGCAAACAACAGCAGAGGGCCGCCACTGAACACAAAAACGACACACCCCCGGCCCGACCAACAAAGCACCAACAAACCCTGGACCCCTCCAGAATGCAGCAGCCCCACCCCGCGCCAGAAAAGATGGAGACTGCTGCCATCAAACAACCAAAACGCTAAAACCGAAGGAGCAAGAAAACACAGCGAACCGACCCCCAGAGGCAAAGGCCCAAAGGAAAGAGCCGACGAAAAAACACACCGGAACCGAAGGGGCACTACCAACCGAGGAGAAGACAGAGCACGCTGACCAGAGACCAGGATGGTGCAAGCGGCGCACGAACAGGCCGGAGGTGAAATGACGCACAAGACAGCTGACTAACGGTGCAGAAGCAACACCAAGACCGAAAGCAAGCTGAAGCGGCTCCGCCTGCGCCGCACGAAAAGAGGCGACAGTATGTGGCAAGACGACGGCCCCCAACCCCCACTAGAAAACCAAGCCGAGAGTAAACCAAGCCAACAAGAAGGACCCACCGAAGAAGGGACAGGAAAAGGAAGGACCGCCAAAATACCCCATACTGCCGCCAAGAAGCACGCAGGTGGGACACCTACCACGAAGCCACCCGACCACCAACCGGAGGCGAGACCACGAGGCAGAACATAAGCAGCCCCGACAAGGCCCCCCCGAGCCCAGGAAAAAGGCGGAGCCGCGAGAAGATCTCGGGCGCGACCACCGAAACCCAGGCGGCACAAGGAGATGGAACGTCTGCCGAACAGAAAAACTCCGAAGCATGCAAGCCCGCCAGGAGTTCAGAAACGACGGGTCCGACGCGAGACATCGCAAGAACCCCCCCCCAAAAAATTAAAACAACAACAACAACCGGCAGGGCAAGCTAGGAAAACCAAAGAAGGCGGAAGGGTCGCCGCCAGAACAGGACCCGAACCAAGGGGCCCGAACAACTGCAACAGACCGAGACAAAGAAGCACATCACAGGACACAGGCTGACCAACGCCTAAGAACACACGCAGAACATTCCTGCTGCAGAAGAGGCAGGAAGAAAAAGCAGAAGCACAAAAAAAAAAAAACCAGGAGAACAACCAGGGGTGGACAATCAGGCAGGGACAAAAACCCCACGCAATCCCCAGGCACAAAACGGCAGCAAAGCGCCACTCCACAACCGGACACAGGAACAAGGACACGCCACCGTGAAACACGGTACCAATGCTCACGTGCAGCAGCAGCAGCAACAGGCACCACTGCAACATGCAACATGTAAATAGCAACTCCCCTCTGCAAAGGCAGAGAACGGAGCAGGCAGACCCCAGACAGGGCCAACGGAGACACGACAAAACCCTGCAGGCCCAGAAACCTGCACCAGGCGACCGACGGCGGAGAAACCCCGCTCGATACCTGCTGGATGAGGTACTGGGAGCTCTTTTACACCTCAAGCCCGGCCCAAGGTCAGGCCAGACCGGCCAGAGGATGGCCCACCAGGCAGCTGCTAGGAGCAGTCCACCGGCCCACATACCCCCACAACCAGGACGGGCCGGAACTGCCATACGAAAACAGGCCAGTGCGCCCTGGAAGTCCACGGACGAACCAGCAAGAAGGCTTATGCTCGCAAGTAGGTCGTGTAACAAGCACAGACCACTGATGGTAATACAGTGTTCCCCAAAAGTGCCAATAGCACCACTGCACTCCACTGGTACTATCCCGCAAGTTCTACCAGATAGGCGGGACCCAAGAGCCAGAGCTCAAATCCTGCAAGCACAGCCAGGAGCCTCACCAGGTGAGTACAGAACCAACCCTACAACCCCCACACCTCACAACATTAAAAAAGGAGGGTCCCCTGAACGACTGTAGCATGGGTTGGACATGCACAGGAGGGGGACAGGAAGGGGTGATAAAGGGACAGTCACTGGTGTGCGAACGGTCTCAGTCGTACAAAATTATACCTAAATAAAGACAGGTATATGAACACCGCCGCATCCAGCGCCCGGCCAAAAGACGCCAGACCGCAGAAACTCACCTGGCGAATGGTGGCTCGAACTTGACACGACTCAACCGTGCCCAGAAGAACTTGGGAGCACCGCCAGGTGAAGACGCCAGAGCCGGACCCGCAGGAGAACAGGGAGAGGCGAAGGAGGCGGTCCACACCCATGACACAGAAAACCGCGGTGTCCTCCCCACAACTGGGAACCAGGACACCCCTGGCGCAAAGGGGCACATACCGCAGCCAGGGAGAAGAACGAGAGGCGAAGCACTGTAGCAAAAAAGGGCGCAAAACCCCAGCACTGAACCATCGCCCAGACCAAAACAAACTCCACGGCGCATGCGCATAACACGCTGGCCGAACCGCACACCCTCCCTGCGGGAAGGCGCCAGCCAGGACTATTGCACGAGAAAAAGAGCCAAAAGAGGAAGCAGGAACAAGAAAACCGGCCAAAGAAGCAAAGAGCCCAAAAAAAGGGAACCCAAACGGGCGACAAGTAGCCCAAACGGGCGACAAGTAGCCCAAACGGCCGACAAGTAGCCCAACCGGGCGACAAGTATCCCAACCGGGCGACAAGTAGCCCAACAGGGCGACAAGTAGCCCAACAGGGCGACAAGTAGCCCAACAGGGCGACAAGTAGCCCAACAGGGTGACAAGTAGCCCAACAGGGCGACAAGTACTAGGAGCCGACAGACGTTCCAATAATGCGGGAAGTAGCGAAAAACCTTCCCGTACCCTCGAGAACACAGAAGCCAACACTAGTCCCGAAGGCACACGAAGGCGCAGGCGCACCCGAGATCAAAAGTCACGCAGAACCCCATCGAACGGGGAAACATGACAAAAACACCGTCCCAAAAAGCGGGGGAGGAAACATCCACCCACAGGACGGAACCAACCGACTCAAAGGCCAAGGAACCGAGCCCGGGGAGGGGCCGACGTCCAACAGCACGTACGGCGAGTGGGGAGGAAAAACCCCACTCCGCGTAACCACAAGCCCCGCCTAGAGGGGGATAAAACCCCCCACGGGGTCTAACGGGGCCAAGGCCCCCCAAGTCAGCCCCTCCCCAGCCCCGGGAACCTACACGACAGGCCCCGGGGCCGAGCCGTTCCCCCAAAGCCCCGGCCGTACCAGAAAACCGGGGCAGCCGTGAAAACACTAAGGAAGGGAGCCCACTGGCAGACTCATACAACACGGCTGGAGGAACAGGCCCAAATGCCCCCGTCACTACCCCGGAAGGGGAATTCCCCGAGACTGCCCGAGTCTCAACACCACCAAACACCCTGCCCTGAACCTACAGACGGTAAGGAACCGGATGCAGGCAGGAAGGGTGAACCAGGGGAAAAACGAAATACAACGGGGCAGCCCCGGGGCTCCCGGGGAGGAAACCACGAGAACGTTGCCACCACCAAGGCTCAAGTGCAACGCCCCTGCTGCCCGCACCCGCTTTGTTAGCACAACTGGGTAACCGAGCCACAACGAGCAACCAAACTCGCAGGACACCGGGTCGAAGGTGTCACCGACCCCACAGGCAGCAGACGGAGGCAAAACAGAGAGTCACCCAGAGACAAAAGGTGAGAGCAACCCTCAAACTCGCTGGAAGCGAGGGGGGGGCTCTGGGGTCACATCCATCGGACCCGCGCGCCCCCAGGGGTTTCCCAGGGTCCCGAGCGTTTACTTTAAGAGGACTCGCGCTCAGGTAATCCCAGGCAGGGTACTGCTAACCGGCACCCAAGCTACCAAACAACTTTCTAAGAGCTGAACCCCCGGGACGTGTACACTCACGGGGACCTAGCAGGGGGTACCACCAGAAATACTCAGAACACAAGGGACACAAGGGGCAAGAACGAAGGCAGACCCCCCCACCAGGTATATAAACAAAAGAAAAAGAAAACCCCGCAAGAGGACAGCGTACCCAAGCGGAACAGAGCCGGCCGCTATGATTGGTAAAGACAAGCTGCACAGTACCCCGCGCCCCACCAGTGCAAACACTGCCCCTTACTCTAAGGCGAACAAGGGAGACAGAACACCCGAGCACACAAAGAGCGGCCGAAAACCAAGCGGTAAACGGCCAAGCAGGGGCAGGACCCAAGGAACTTGTGGAAGGTGGCCCCAAGCCCCAAGGGCAGTACTTACAGGGCACCTAGGGAAGGGAACCCTAGGCGCATGCAGTCCGAGTACTGAAGAATCACACCCGGCTCACGCACCACCTAGAAAACAGACACCACACTCTAGGTACAGTGCTGAAACAACCACTGGAGCCGGAGCACATAACCATTGCCTATAGCATCAGCCGAAGAACTGATGGGTGGATAGCCGGCGTGGGAGGTCTGGGGCTCCCCCTTCCCCCTCCCGGGGAGGGGGGAGCTGCGCAGACAGCGGCGCGGTGACGTATGACGTCATACTAGTTTCCGTGTTTTCTGTTGAAGAGTTCTATTCACTAGTTCGGCTTAGGTAGCAATTTTCACCAGAATAGGGGTTTGTTTTGGAATGCTTACCTTTCTGGATGCTTGACCCGGTCGATGGCAGACATAGAATGCTTCCAACCACACGGGGGTTTCTATAGGCCATTGCTCCCCTTGCCTCTCTGAGGGGGCCAGGTTCTGGCTCGTGGTCCCCGGTAGGCCCTAGAACTCCATACACATGACTGATGCCAAAGTCTGACATTAGCATATCAGCCGGTAAAGCTCTGGGGAGCCGACGGGGCTCCCCCAGAAAATAAGAATGTTTTGTTGATAAGGAGAACAGTTCCTAATAACTGGAACTGAAGGATAATGCAGTAATAACGAGATGGAAGCACCTGTCCAATGCTCAAAGAAGAAGAATAGTAGTAAGAATTATCCACAAAGTGGATATGCAGTTGGTGCATTTATATCATTGCTGAGTAATCATAATAATATACATATTATTATGTATATTATTATTATTATATATATATAATTATGATGTAATACACAAATAATAATGAGTAACTATGTTTTTATGCTCTATTTCCTTATATATCATATAAATACATTGTCCAATGTTAATATATGTTGCTTTTATCAATGTTCCAAAAATATTTTTTTTTAGGGGAAATATTTTTTTAAGATTTTAGTTTTTTCTCCTTTGTTGTAACCTTTACATCCTGGAGAATGCATATATTTCCTTAACTATATAAAGATAGAATGACATTGGTCAACAAATAAATCAGTCACAACTCGCACAACTTAGGACTTTTAATTTTTGGGGGGCCGATTTTTTCTGATATCAAACTACAGGTATTTCCTTTTTCTCTTTAGGTTGTTTGGATGATTAGGGACCATATTAGGGCTTTTCACTTATATAAAGTATACCCTAAATATATCCCCTAAATCATTATAATTATCCCTATACAGTATTTTGTGTTTTGGGGGGTTATTTTTTTCTTGACTTTGTTTCAACACATATTGACCTACAACTTTCACATATTTGAGTACAAATGCCAAACAATGTTCATTACAATATACAATTAAATTAACGAATTAAAACTACCTTTATTCATTGTTGATAACTTCAACTTCAATTATCTCTGAAACTAGAGTTTCAACTTTTGAGTGTTTTTTTTAACCGATTCTCACTATTTTGACATATTGTGTGCTCAGCTGTCTGTTCTACAATCTCTTCAGAATGAATTTTTCATAAACTTTATACATTTGGAGTTAAAAAAAAAATTGGTCTAAATTTGCAGCATATTTCAAATGCCTTATTAACGATTTTTTTTTACAGTAAACTATACTGAAAACCTATATTCTAATTTGATGAAAATGAAGATCAGATGCTATTCTGAGAGAATAACAACATTAAATGAACAATTGGTGATAGTTCATATTTTTTATTCTGAATTGAAAATCTGAAATTTTCAATATTAAATTTTAAAATTAATTTTGATTCTCTTGTTTTTCAAGTTATGTTGTGAACATTTATACAAAGTTGGAGCATTTGCCTAGTTTATTATGCCAAAAAAATTGGAAAGTGTTTGTGCAAGTTTTAAAAACTTTATATAAAATTATTTTATGTCAAATCATATACAGTATGTATGTATTACGCTGTTGAAGTGTTAATACTCATTCAAAATAATCGTTATTATATAAATACAGTATAGTGACAGTCAATCAGCTCCCTTGGTACACTTTCCTCAGTACATTAAATTATCTGCATACTTAACAAAATTCTTTTCCATCCCTAAATACTTACACTAAGTGGGGGGGAACTTCTGATACATTCATATGGTTATTTTTGTTTCATATTCGTTAATATTGATAAAGTCCCCAACATACTTTCCCTCAACCTATACCCTTGCCTTAATTTATTAACTACAATATTAGATTCCAAATATACATTACCTGCAACGATGGTGACAGGTCCAATAATCTCCGAGAACCTCTGATTTGTATAATTTCTTATCAAGCATCGCAAGAGGGTTGATTTTCCAACTTTAGGTCCGCCCACAACGGCTACAATTACAGGCGGTGGCTCTAATGGTGTACGGTCAATGAAAGGGATGTGATGCTTCTTGGATTTAATATCTTGGGACCTGAAATATGAATCGAATGTGTTCTCAAATATAAATTTCTTATACCTCTTAGTAAATGCATAAATTAAGATACTAATCCTGCTTTTCAGTATGTTGGTGTCTGGCAAGCCTTTGAACAAATTTGCACGTCATTTTTCTAATTTGCTTCATTCGTCTAAAACAAACCTACAACTGACAAGTTGTACCTTGAAGGATGAACTAGATACAGTCTGACTGCATGAATAAAATCAAGAAAGGTGTGGCAAGGACGGCATACCTTATAATACAATGCTTCATGAGAAAAGAGTATAATGAATATAGGTTTGTGCAATAAGCAAACCAGCACCAACAACTGAAACAGGAGTGAGCTACATTTTTACAGATTATGAAGACTCTCACATGTATCATTTCCACATTCAAAAGTGGTGGCATGGCTGACACTCCACCAACAAAGAGTGAAAACAACAGGAACCTATAATGTATGCACAAGATTTTAACCATGCAGCTGCATCATGAAAAGCCAAATAAGAAGCAGCCTAGCAGAGCACAGCCAAGCTCTGATACCATTCACAAATTCAAACCCCCCCCTGCTCTCAAGAAGAACCATGCTGGATACAATATGGGTGGCCATCAGGGTTGAAATACTAAGAACTGCGCTACAGAAAAACTGCATACAGTGCAGCAAACTCAGACTGAACACCAGTTGGAGACACTATAGAAAGTTAGACTAGCCCAACTGGAGGGCAAAGCTCAAAGCAGCAGCTTAATTGCAAGAAGCACCGATAGGATGGTGCAAGGATAGCCTCAAACTGAACAAAGCAAAACAAAAAAATCATTTTTAAATCTAAAGCATCATGCAGTTCCACAATGGTGAATGGAATTACACAGCCTCAATGTTTGTGTAAAAGAGACCAGCACTAAGGCCCAGGCCCGAGACAAATTTCCAAAGGTGCTGCCTGGCCCAAAAGGGCCCAGACGACACTGAAGGTTAAGCCAGACAACTGCACTGAAGATAACTCTAAAGGCCATTAGTCCCTGATAATCACTGTCAGGGAAGAGAATCTTGAAACAAAGCTGAAACAGATACTGAGTGTCCTTAATCTTTAAGGATTAAGGACACTCAGAATATAGCTAAGGATATAAGAACACTTTATATCATTAACTATAAGGATATAAACACTTAAGGACACTAAGGATATAGTTAAGGTACACCCGGTATATAGACAGACTCAAAGAAAAACAAGTCAACTGACTTAGGGCCTCTGTAGAGCTTGGTGTCGTGGGCATATGTCAAGTTACAAAAATACCTAACTATCTATCTACAGTAAGTATTTCATATAATGATTTTATGTGGTCATTTATAATTGTTATGTGTGATTGTGAGAGTTTTCAACCCCACCCAAGACACAGTTAACATATATATAACAGTGTACTTTATAGTTTCAATATGTTACACATATACATCACACTTACCTTGCAAACTTCCTTTGAGCTTTAACTGCGGAGTGAAATGCAAAGGCCTTAGGATTACGCTGCTGAGCTGTTAATTCCTGGACATGCTTATCCTTGGCAGACTTTTTCTCGGCTTTACGTCCTGAGTGGCGGTGAGCATGACCTTTCTTTTTATCAAAATCAGCCTCTTCACCCATTTTAGCAATCTACCTTATTTATCTGTAACAAAAATGAAGCACAAAGAAATTAGGAATTGTTCAGTGCAGTACAGAGCATTTAAATAAGCCAGCCATACAGCACTGAGGGGCTCTGCAGTATAGTGGTCTACATCCTCAACTCACAATCAAGGATCCTGGATTCAATCCCAGGCTGGACAGAATTCGAAGGACACATTTACTTTCACCTGATGCCTCTGTTCATCTATCGGAAATAGGTACCAGGAAATTAAGCGGTTACTAATAAATCCAAGGGACATTGGGATTTATTTCTCGAAGCATTGGTAATAAAACACCTGATGTCATTCTTCAGCTATATCTTGCTCTTGTTAGGCCCTATTTAGATTATGCAGTTCAGTTTTGGTCGCCATACATCCATTCAAGTGAATGGATATAAATTCACTGGAACGCATCCAGCATAGGATGACAAAGTTAATCCTGTAAAAAGGTATAAATTGGGCAAGTTTAGATTTAGGAAAGACCTGGGTTAATACTGGTCAGTAACAGAGTTGTTGATTTGTGGAACCAATTACTGCATAACATAATAGAAGTAGGATCCCTTGATTGTTTCAAGCGTAGGTTAGACATATATATGAATGAGATTGAGTGAAAATAAATAGGAGTTGCCTTGTATGGGACACGAGGCCTTCTGCAGTTATCTTCATTCTTACATTCTTATAAACCCATGGAACTGCCTACTCGCCGAAGCTGTAAATGCCAAAACACTGCTGAATTTTAAAATTCAGCTTTAAGAAATCATCAGGACAAATGGGGGACCTGTGACAGCTTGCTGTCCTTATCAAGGTTGCTAGAGAAATAACAGCCCTTGGGTAAATGGTCTGCAAACGAATGTAAAATCTACCTTTCTTTACCTCACCTTACCTTAGCCTACCAATCTTAGTCTAACATATGACCAAACCACACACCAGAAGACGAAGAGATGACAACATTTCAGTCTGTCCTGGACCATTATCAAGTCAATTGTGACATAAGCTAATACCAATTTAGGTTATGTACAACCATAGCTTAACATAACTGAATGATATGTACGATTTTAACCATTAGAAAGAGCCTTGTCAAAACTTCTTTATGTTTAAGAATACTGCATCCCAAAATTACTCCTCTGGATCCTACAAGTTGGCAAATAATGGCATAGCATGTCACAAACCTCTGGCACACAACACGACACAAAAATTTATTATAATTAGTTAGTTTTTAAATAGTATCAATGAAAAGAACAGCATCACTTTGGCCAGTTTTTAAACCCCAATTTGACAGTCATCCGTCGGGCGAAACGAGGATGTGACAGCTTATGCAGAGTTCATCATTTCCATGATTTTCGATTTAATCCCGTGACCACAGCGCTTTCTCCTATGTGGCCCGGTCTTCAGTGCTGCTCAGAACCGCTGACGACTCCCTAACTTAGTTAGGGAGTCGTCAGCGTTGTGACACCTAGTTTTACTTATTATTATTGAATTAGATACAAGGTTGAGCTTAAGCTTTACATTCATGCAAAGCTCGCTAACATGCACTATTGAACCACACAACTGTTCGCGATGTTAACAGATTCACGAGGTGAAAACTACGCATACCAGAGTCACAAGATAATGGATAATGGGCGCACAGTGGCTTCTCTGAGGGCGTGTGTGGCATGAAGGTGCAGGAGGGTAGAGGCGCAGCGCCATACACACACGTGCCTCGTGTTGTTGTTGTCGTCCAACACCTGACTCGCTAACTTGTCCACATCTCTCATAAACACTCCTATATTGGCAAAAATGACCACTTAAATTGAACTACTTATTTGATCATGAATACACATAAATTGTATTTATCGTTGTATTTGCATACATACTTCCACAAAAGAAATAAAACAATATTTTAACATAGAGCCGAGGCTTTAGCGATTAAGAACCTAAATACTTTTAAGTTAGTTTTATAATAATAATAATTTTTATTCACAAGAAGATACAATGATTTATGAGATTACATATGATTATTATTTTTACATTCTTGCAAAGTCATTAACACCATAGCGTCTCGGGCAGACCGAAAAATCTTTTTTTTTTTTTTTTTTTTTTTTTTAGATATATACAAGAGTTGTTATATTCTTGTACAGCCACTAGTACGCGTAGCGTTTCGGGCAAGTCCTTAATCCTATGGTCCCTGGAATACGATCCCCTGCCGCGAAGAATCGTTTTTTCATCCAAGTACACATTTTACTGTTGCGTTAAACAGAGGCTACAGTTAAGGAATTGCGCCCAGTAAATCCTCCCCGGCCAGGATACGAACCCATGACAGCGCTCGCGGAACGCCAGGCGAGTGTCTTACCACTACACCACGGAGACTGCATTAATATTAACAAGCTTAGTTGATTAACAGTTGAGAGGCGGGACCAAATTAAGAGCCAACGCTTAAGCCTCGCAAGCACAACTAGGTGAGTACAGCAATGTCCTGGTACCATATTAAATATGAAAGATTACAGAATGTAGATAAAAAAAAAACTAGCTATAAGTCCATCTAATATCCCCCCTAAACTAGGTAACTTTAATTCAATAAAGTAAATACGTGGAATTAGGATAATTTCTCACCTTGTGTTCCAAACTCACACACAGGTATCTTGTGCTACCCCCTTCATCTAATTTTAGTACTTAAGGCATGAAACTTCACCAGTATATTCCATTACAGGCTATTCATGCCTGTGCCACCTCTTGGGTAGCTTAATCCTTATCAATCAATCAACAGTATATTTTACGGGCTATTCATGCCCGTGCCACCTTTAGGGTGGCTTAATCTTCATCAATCAACCAGTATATTACGGGCTCACCATAGCCCGTGCTATTTGCAACTTTTTGTTCCGAGTTGCTGAATTTAAAATAACAACACCAGTATAAAAATAATAATAATAATAATAATAATAATAATAATAATAATAATAATAATAATAATAATATAATAATAATAATTTATTTAGGAAAAGTACATACATAGATGCAGAGTTACAAACATTCTGATTATTTATAGACAGAACTAGTACATACAAATACCTTAAGCCACTAATAGCGTTTCGGACAAGGTGTGGAAGGAAAAAACACTTAGACTAAAACTTAATAGTAATTGAGCTTAAAGTTTAAATTCGATTGAAAGAAAAAGTAAAAGATAAAAAAGGAGGGAACATGGTAGAAAATAGCCAATAAACAAGTTGGCCAACAAACAACATTGTTTAAAAATAGTAAGACGGGCTGACATTTAGGGGGTAAGGTAAGTTACATGGAGTTAATTAGGTAGTACTTAGACTGGTTGAGAGAGGTACAGTCTTTGACATGGTTGGGAAGGTCATTCCACATTCTGGGTCTCTTGATTTGTAGAGCATTTCTAGTTTGATTAAGTCGTACTCTTGGAATATCAAATAGGTATTTGTTTCTGGTGTGGTGCCCATGGGTTCTGTTACAACCTTCTAAGAATCTTTAATCTATACTATCAACTTATAAAGTAGTTATTGTGTTGAACTCAAATTCTGCTACAATGTACAGTACCTATGTTACTTTTGTCAGTTATAAGTTAGCTTAATTGAGGCCCTGCCCGAAACGTTATGCGTGTCAATTTGCAAGAATGTAATGCTTGAACACCAATGTTGATACCTGGTTGATGGGGTTCTGGGAGTTCTTCTACTCCCCAAGCCCGGCCCGAGGCCAGACTTGACTTGTGAGAGTTTGGTCCACCAGGATGTTGCTTGGAGCGGCCCACAGGCCCACATACCCACCACAGCCCGGTTGGTCCGGCACTCCTTGGAGGAAACAATCTAGTTTCCTCTTGAAGATGTCCACGGTTGTTCCTGTAATATTTCTGTTAAGCACCCTCACAGCCCAATGTACCTTCTAATAAATAAATAAATGTTTTCAAGCTTAATTTAGGAACTGTACTTGTGGTCGGTCTCGAGCCCATTGTTGGTGTGACGATGTGCATTGAATTTTGTAACTAGCTCATCACGATTGTAACTTGCTTAGCTAAAACTGCCCGAAACGCTTTGCGTAATAGTGGCTTTAGGCATTGTATGTACTAGCTCTATCTATAAATTCCTCAATATTTGCATCACACCCTGTATGTATGTACTTTACCTGAATAAACATTTGAATTTTGAATTTGAAATGAATTGTGGAGTTCAGTCCCTGAGCCCATTATGTGCCTCTGTAACCCTTTCCACTACCGCCCACAGGATGGGTATGGGGTGCATAATAAATGAACTAAACTAACACAAAGAAGGTTAAATAATATCTCAATACCAACACAATATTTGAAACATATGAAAGGAATTAATTAATTGATGTCCTATTAACGTGCTTGTCAAAAGGTCCAAACTCATTTGTCCTGAGGATTTTATCGAACTGGAGTTTGAAATGTAGCAGTGTTTTGGAACACTGCTACAGGTGGTTCCAGGGTTATTACTTATGGAAGGTGGTTCCAGGGTTATTACTTATGGAAGGTGGTTCCAGGGTTATTACTTATGGAAAGTGGATCCAGGGTTATTACTTAAGGAAGGTGGTTCCAGGGTTATTACTTATGGAAGGTGGATCCAGGGTTATTATTTATGGAAGGTGGTTCCAGGGTTATTACTTATGGAAGGTGGTTCCAGGGTTATTATTTATGGAAAGTGGATCCAGGGTTATTACTTAAGGAAGGTGGTTCCAGGGTTATTACTTATGGAAGGTGGATCCAGGGTTATTACTTATGGAAAGTGGATCCAGGGTTATTACTTAAGGAAGGTGGTTCCAGGGTTATTACTTATGGAAGGTGGATCCAGGGTTATTATTTATGGAAGGTGGTTCCAGGGTTATTACTTATGGAAGGTGGTTCCAGGGTTATTACTTATGGAAAGTGGATCCAGGGTTATTACTTAAGGAAGGTGGTTCCAGGGTTATTACTTATGGAAGGTGGATCCAGGGTTATTATTTATGGAAGGTGGTTCCAGGGTTATTACTTATGGAAGGTGGTTCCAGGGTTATTATTTATGGAAGGTGGTTCCAGGGTTATTATTTATGGAAGGTGGTTCCAGGGTTATTACTTATGGAAAGTGGATCCAGGGTTATTACTTAAGGAAGGTGGTTCCAGGGTTATTACTTATGGAAGGTGGATCCAGGGTTATTATTTATGGAAGGTGGTTCCAGGGTTATTACTTATGGAAGGTGGTTCCAGGGTTATTATTTATGGAAGGTGGTTCCAGGGTTATTACTTATGGAAGGTGGTTCCAGGGTTATTACTTATGGAAGGTGGTTCCAGGGTTATTACTTATGGAAGGTGGTTCCAGGGTTATTATTTATGGAAGGTGGTTCCAGGGTTATTACTTATGGAAGGTGGTTCCAGGGTTATTACTTATGGAAGGTGGTTCCAGGGTTATTATTTATGGAAGGTGGTTCCAGGGTTATTACTTATGGAAGGTGGTTCCAGGGTTATTATTTATGGAAGGTGGTTCCAGGGTTATTACTTATGGAAGGTGGTTCCAGGGTTATTACTTATGGAAGGTGGTTCCAGGGTTATTACTTATGGAAAGTGGATCCAGGGTTATTACTTAAGGAAGGTGGTTCCAGGGTTATTACTTATGGAAAGTGGATCCAGGGTTTTTACTTATGGAAGGTGGTTCCAGGGTTATTACTTATGGAACCACCTACCTGCGGCTTCAGCGGGTAGGCGGCTCCATGGGTTTATAACTGTTAGTGAAAAAACATCTCACGTTTTTCTGTCCTATATTATTTAGTCTGACTCTGGGAATATCAAAGAGATTTATTTCTGGTGTAAATGCTCATGAGTTCTAATACAGCTATCTTGGAAGATTAGTTTAGATTAGTTCATTTATTATGCACCCCATACCCATCTTGTGGGCGGTAGTGGAAAGGGTTACAGAGGCACATAATGGGCTCAGGGACTGAACCCCACAATTCATTTAGCTAAGCAAGTTACAATCTTGATGAGCTAGTTCTTGGAAGATTAGAATTTAAAAATAAGGTTTTGTAAGTGTAAAAAGCACAAGAGATCGTGTGGAGTGAGTAAGGTAAGGTAATTATCGGGGAAAGCGTCAAGCCATTACGACCATATAGCACTTGGAATGGATATGAGGATAAGGATTTAGGATAAGACGGGGGGGGGGGGGGGGGGAATGGGGTGCCCAACCACTTGCACGGTCGGTGATTAAACTCCGACCTGCAAGAAGGGAGACCTTCGCTCTACCGTCCATCCCAAGTGGACTAAGTCGCAGCCTGCTTCTCCACCTTGTGCCAACCACTTGGCCTGGACGGTAGAGCGACGGTCTTGCTTCATGCAGGTCGGCGTTCAATCCCCGACCGTCCATTAGGTTGGGCACCATTCTCCCCGGCTCCCTATCCCATCCCAAATCCTTATCCTGATCCCTTCCAAGTGCTATATAGTCGTAATGGCTTGGCGCTTTCCCCCTGATAGTCCCTTTCCCTTCCCTTTCCATCTTGTACACCAGCCTCCCATGAGGAGCAGCGTCAAATGCTTTCTGACAGTTTAGGACGCTACAGTCTATTCAATCACCTTTTTTCCTGCCGTTGTCTCGCAAATTCGTAAAGTCAATATTGACTTATATAACTACGTGCTTAGCTGATATACTAAACATAATAGATACCCTTAAAAAGATTCATAGAAAACACCGACCTTACCTAACCTTGTTAGTATCTTAAGATAAGCATCTTATTGCTTCGTAATTACAATTATTACTTAACCTATACCTATTATAGGTTAGGTAATAATTGTAATTACGGAGCTATAAGATGCTTATCTTAAGATACTAACAAGGTTAGGTAAGGTCGGTGTTTTCTATGAATCTTTTTAAGGGTATCTATTATGTTAAGTATGTCACCTATGCACATATTTAATAAGTCAATATTGACTTATTAAATTTGCGAGAACGGGTTGCCCCATTTTTAGGTCCGGTAGTACAGTCGGGTTCGTTCCCGACGCATAATCGAGAATTCCGGGTTCGAATACCGGGTGGGACTAAAATGACTGGGCAGATTTTCTTTCGCCTAATGCATCTGTTTATCTAGCAGTGAGTAGGTACTCAGGAGTATAGTCTATTTATTTATTTATATTTATTTATATATATATACAAGAAGGTACATTGGGTTTATGAGAGTATATAGTATTGATGTTTTTACATTCTCGTAAAGCCACTAACACGCATATCCCGCCAAACACACACCGAAACTACGACGTTGGTACAACGTTCGAACAAGTTTGAACGCCTCCTAACCAGTTATAACAACCAATATAGCAAGTTGTAACAACGTTCTAATACGTCATAAACACGTTAAGCCAAGATGTAACAACTTTATTACAAGTTGTAACAAGCGGAAAATAGAGACAGTTTCGGTTTGTGTTTCCAGGGATGACGTTTCGTGCAGAAACGTCCGAAGGTAGTATAGTCGGCAGAAAAAAGATATCAAACCCACAGCGTTTGCCCGAAACGCTGTATTTATTACTATATAATAAATATAAATAAATATGTTTATTCAGGTAAGGTATATACATACAAGTGATGTTACATTAATGGATTGATATATAGATAGAGCTAGTACATACAATGCCTAAAGCCACTATTACGCAATGCGTTTCGGGCAAGAACTACTAGTGGCTTTACTAGTGGCTTTAGGTATTGTGTGTACTAGCTCTATCTATAAATCCAACAATATGTTTGTAACTTATCTTCTATGTATGTAGTTGTTCCTGAATAAACATTTGGTTTATATTGAAGTAGTCAGCTTGTTGTGGGGTTGCATTCTGAGCGGGGTCGGTAATTCGGCCTTGGGGGAAGAGGATCGAGTCCTCGATAAAAAAAATCCTAACATGTACTCACCTAATTGTGCTTGCGGGGGTTGAGCTTTGGCTCTTTGGTCCCGCCTCTCAACTGTCAATCAACTGGTGTACAGATTCCTGAGCCTACTGGGCTCTATCATATCTACATTTGAAACTGTGTATGGAGTCAGCCTCCACCACATCACTTCCTAATGCATTCCATTTATTAACTACTCTGACACTGAAAAAATTCTTTCTAACGTCTCTGTGGCTCATCTGGGTACTAAGTTTCCACCTGTGTCCCCTTGTTCGTGTCCCACCCGTGCTGAAGAGTTTGTCTTTGTCCACCCTGTCAATTCCCCTGAGAATTTTGTAGGTGGTTATCATGTCCCCCCTTACTCTTCTGTTTTCCAGGGATGTGAGGTTCAGCTCCTTTAGCCTTTCCTCGTAGCTCAATCCTCCACTCTCAATCAAGCTCAATCTAGCTCAATCCCCCAATCCAACTCTGCCACAGAACTCTTATATCAAGCTCGCCAAGACACCTCTTTCCCTATCTAAATCCATACTGTTCTTCCGTTGCAAAGCTTATCCTCTTCAGATGTTCAATTGTTCTCAATATGATTACTCTTTCATCACTTTACACAACATACTTGTCAGAAACACTGCTTGGTTTGTCATTTGTCATGCCTCCCCTCCTGGCAGGGGAGGATTTACTGGGCGCAATTCCTTAACTGTAGCCTCTGTTTAACGCAACAGTAAAATGTGTACTTGGCTGTAAAAACGATTCTTCGCGGCAGGGGATCGTATTCCAGGGACCTGCTCGAAACGCTACGCGTACTAGTGGCTGTACAAGAATGTAACAACTCTTGTATATATCTCAAAAAATATTTAGTTCCTCTTGTCTTTCCGCTTTCTTGGATATTGGGGCTACTTTTTGCGTTTTCCAGAATTTTAGTAAATTACCTGCCTCGGGTGTTTCAATAAAATTGGTTGCCAAAGTTGCGGTGCAGCCTCCTTTAGCAGCCATGGGGATATCAAGTCTATGATCCTAGTGTTTTGTTCATGCTGGTGTTTTTTACCACTTTTTCAGGGAATATTGTGAAATCCAGTTACCTGGGAGTAAGGTAACTATTGTGGGTTGCATCCTGGTGAAGGGCAGTAGTAAGCCTATTGGAACATTGGTAAGCATCCTATTTCCCTTATGTTTCTGATAATCGGAAACCAACCCATAAACAAAGTACGTTTAACAATAAATATACAGATGTTCTCCCCAAAATAAATCCGTTTTCTGTAATATCTCAAGTTAGGTAGCGAGTTAAAGAAAATGTACCGTAATATTGAGCGTAACTTCAAATATACACATAATTTATTTAGAAATTTATCTAATAATTACAATAATAATAATACTGTCAGAAGTTTTACATTTATAAGAAATCAGAGGGTCAGATAATTGGTGCAGTATTTAAAACTACTAATTATTCGCACAGGGTTTCGTGAATAACTCAAATTTATATTTACCTTAGGTACGCAGAACAATGTGCTAATACCATATTGTATATGAAGAATATTTACATTATTGTATATAAATATGTATATGATTGTATATGAGGGACTGCAAAGTATAGAACAAAGAGTTTTGAAAAAAAGACTGAAGCGAGTTTCAAATTTCTGGGGTAATATTTCATATCAATAAGAGAGAGAATATCTGTCTGTCTTTCCAAAGTTGGATCCCAGACAATTGGAGGTAGGTTTACAGAATTTTTCAACATGACCCGTGGGTGGTATGGGACTGTCATAGACCTGGGGAGAGAGAGAGAGAGAGAGAGAGAGAGAGAGAGAGAGAGAGAGAGAGAGAGAGAGAGAGAGAGGGCTCTACCACTGTACAATGAGACAGCCACAATAGAACAAATTTCAGCGGCAACAAACTGCTGCCCAACTGAAATTTTATACTCTCACCAGCTGCTACTAAGTTTCAGTTTAATTCATTTATTATGCACCCTATACCCATCTTGTGGGCGGTAGTGGAAAGGGTTACAGAGGCACATAATGGGCTCAGGGACTGAACCCCACAATTCATTTAGCTAAGCAAGTTACAATCTTGATGAGCTAGTTACAAAATTCAATATAATCGTCACATCAACAATGGGTTCGAGATCGACCTCAAGTACAGGTTCTAAATTAAGCAACTGACATATGTGAAGAGCTAGTGTCACAATTGATATGTTTGTCCTGCACACCGCCCCCCCCCATCCAGTGGGCAGCGGTGGATAGGTTACAGTCACTTAGTTACTACCTACAGTTAGCAAACTGGGGATATTTGGCTAAAATTTCTGGTAGCAGATCATTTTGAATGAAATATTTACACATCGCTGGAACATTGGTTATAGAATTGTCTCTGAATTCACGTATCTTTTCGCACTCCATCACATAGTGACGGTGTGCGAATAATTTTGTTGACACAGTTTACATTTGGTCAGGTCTACATCAGCAGATAATGAGAATTCCCAGAGAGATAGGAATTAGTGATCCACGTCCATGTCATGTAAATTGTCAACCACACTATCATGGAAATAAACATTTCATTCACTTGGGCACTAGGAGACTCGAACAGCCAACCTTCATGAGTGTGAGGCACAATTAAGCTACCACTGTACTATAAGATAGTCACAATAGGAAAAACTTCAGAGGCAACAAACCGGTGTTCAAACAAACGAGTGTACCCACATGTCTCCTTACTTAGTGACTGTGAACATCACCTTACATGGCCGGTGTGAGAGCTCCTGGGCTCCAGTCTCCTGCCGTAACAAGAGGGCGACCTTGTCACATCCGGGATATACTTTCCAAAAGCCTTTTAGTTCTTTAAACAAAATCATAATACGAGAGAAAAAAGACATAAACTCCACTAAACATGGTCAAGAGGATATCATTATCTTTTACGGCTGCTCAGAACTACAATTTACCTTAAAGAGGAGATAATTTTCATCTTTTAATGTCCTCATTTAGACTTAAATAGCGAACATTTTAACTTATACTTCAGCCATATTAGCAGGAGCAAGTGGCCTGCCTTATTCCACCGACCTGGCGACCCGCCACACTTTCTCTCGACACTTCCTGATCCATTCCCACCCACCCGTCCACCCTTCCACTCACTCAAGATCACACTCACTCCAAACATCTACCATTTACGGGCTACTCATGCCCGTGCCATCTCTGGGTGGCTTAATTTTCATCAATCTTTTGTTCTCCCAGTCTATTCCTGCCTGATATTCCAGCAAATACTCCCTTATCTCACCACTGGCAATCTCAAATTCTTCCAGTGGTGCCTGGTTAAATGCCCCCTCTCTTAGTTCAGAAACTATTTCTTGCTTTATTGTGAAGACTTCCTGGAATCTCTTACTGAGCTCCTTGCACACCTCCCTGTCAATTTCAATTTCATTACCTGTTCCTTCACTGTTGTTTTCCTCCAGATGGGGATGTGAAGAAATTTGGGTTATAATAATAATAATAATATAATAATAATAATAATTTTATTTAGGTAAGGTACATACATAAAGAGATTTTACAAAGTTTGTTGGCTTTATAGATAGAGCTAGTACATACAATGCCTAAAGCCACTATTACGCAAAGCGTTTCGAGCAGGTTGGGGGTCTTTGCTTTATTTGCTATGTTATTTCCGTACTGTGTCTCTGCTTGTCTTCACGTGTTGAAGTATTCGTTCCTGACACTCTGGTATCTTTGCTTTCTTTTGTTCTGTTATTCTTTTCTTTTCTCCGTCCCCTTATACTTAATTGTTTTGCCATCTTGCATCCCCGATTAAACCATGGGGGATACTCCTTTCCATTTCGTTTTCTCCTTTTGGACCGAAACATGTCTGCTGCTTCATTACACTCCTGGGTGATGTAGTCCATCATGTCTTGCACAGCTTTTCCTCTGGGTTTTGTTACCCATAGTATGTCTATAAGTAATTTTCTTATCTTCCTATGATTTCCCTTTTGGTTTGCCAGTCTTTTGTTTTCTGGTCCTTTCCTCGAGTTAGTTATACCTATTCCTGCCTGATATTCAATACACAGCAGTCACTTATTCCCACAGGGTACTGATTTTCCTTATGTCCGACTTGTTCAGGGTGAATGCCAAGTCAAGTATAGCTTGCTCGTCATTACCTCTCCTTCTCTTGGATTCTCTAACATGCTGGCTTAAAAAATGTCTTATTGCCACATCCAGTTTGTTCTTTTGTTCTCCCAGTCTATTTTTCCATAATTGAAGTCTTCCACGATTAGAAGTCAGGATTAATTCCAATCGGTGACAGAAGCTGCCTTTCTATTACAGTAGTAACTGCCAAGTTGTTTCTGACATTTGGGAGATGTGGTTTTTGGGTCTTAATCTCTGAATCCCTCACAGTTTGGGATCTCCAGTTGCCCGAAACTCCAGTCCTTTCTTATCAACAGGGTCACTTCTCCTCCTCGTCTTTTTCTTTCCCTCGAGTTTATTATTGCAATGTAGTCCTGGGTAACATTGCATTTATTATGACACCTGATAATTTTGTTTCAGCGAGTGCTATTACATCTGGGTTGTCCTCTTGTGCTCTTTCCCCATGTTCACTGCTCTGTTTGTAATTCTATCAATGTTTGAGTTACATTGAAGCTAAATTTCTTCTGTCCAGTCTCACTTACGCTTGGTATCAATATCACTGGTGAAGGAGGTTGCTCTGTAGAGGTTATTGAGTGGTTGAAAAGATATTATTGGCTCGGGGTGGGGACGAGGGAGGGAGGAGGTAGACAGAGAAATGGGGCTTGTAGCTTGTTGTAGAGTATGGGGAGTGGGGAAGGGGGGGGGGGTTAGAGCATGACTAGAATTATATGGGGGTGGGGGTGGAGGGAGGGAAGTTACAGTAGCCCTGAAATTATGGGGCAAAGGCAGCAGTGTGGTGCAGGGATAGGAGTCGGGAAGGGTCTGGAATGAAGGGTCTCAGAGGGTTTGGGATTGGGGGCCATGGGAGGGTCTGGGATGAGGGGAGGTAGGGAGGGCCTGGGATGGGGGAGCAGGGAGGGGGCCTGAGATGGAGGTGCAAAGTAGGCCTAGGATAGGGAAGCAGGGAGGACCTGAAGTGGGGACAATAGATGGGGGTGGGGCATGGGGTGGGGGGAACAGGGAGGGCATAAGATGGAGGGGTTCTCTATAGCACGAAGAAGTGTAGGTGATGTTTGGGGGGGGGGGGGGGAGGAAGATTATTGGGGGGGGGATGATGGGTGATCTGGTCTTCTGTTCCACTTCTCTCTCGGTGGGGGAAGGGGGTTGCTGGCCTGCTGGTGGAGGGTTCCCCGCTCCCATCTGAAGTTACTGAAGTTACCGAGCTGAAGCCTGTGGCTACCCATTCCTTCCCTTCTTCTTTTGCCTCTTCCTTATTTTTACTGCCTTGCCTATCTCTTCCATCATTATGCCCCTCCGCAGACAAAAATATTGTTGTGTTCCATTATATACAGAAGTTTGCTCTTCCTGGAAAAGATTGGATCTTTTGTGGCCTCGTTCATGAATAGAATCTTCATCAATCTATTTCTTTCCTGCCTGTAACTGTCCAGCCTGACAGCGATCAGCTCCTGTCCATTTGTTAACACACACATTGGTTCAGTCCTTCTCCACTCCCGATTAGAGCCTTCCTGTTCCTGAATTCCTACCACTACCCCGGCTCTTTTACTTTCCAGCAGCTGTATGGTGTAGATGTGTGTGTGTGTGTGTGTGTGTGTGTGTGTGTGTGTGTGTGTGTGTGTGTGTGTGCGTGTGTGTGTACTCGCCTAGTTGTACTCACCTAGTTGTGCTTGCGGGGGTTGAGCTCTGGCTCTTTGGTCCCGCCTCTCAACCGTCAATCAACAGGTGTACCGGTTCCTGAGCCTATTGGGCTCTATCATGTTGCAACCCGTTCTCGCAAATTCGTATAGTCAATATTGACTTATTAAATACGTGCATAGGTGATATACTAAACATAATAGATACCCTTAAAAAGATTCATAGAAAACACCGACCTTACCTAACCTTGTTAGTATGTTAAGATAAGCAACTTATTGCTTCGTAATTACAATTATTACTTAACCTATACCTATAATAGGTTAAGTAACAATTGTAATTACGAAGCTATAAGATGCTTATCTTAACATACTAACAAGGTTAGGTAAGGTCGGTGTTTTCTATGAATCTTTTTAAGGGTATCTATTATGTTTAGTATGTCACCTATGCACTTATTTAATAAGTCAATATTGACTTTACGAATTTGCGAGGACGGGTTGCATATCTACACTTGAAACTGTGTATGGAATCAGCCTGCACCACATTGCTTCCTAATGCATTCCATTTGTCAACCACTCTGACACTAAAAAAGTTCTTTCTAATATCTCTGTGGCTCATTTGGGCACTCAGTTTCCACCTGTGTCCCCTAGTGCGTGTGCCCCTTGTGTTAAATAGCCTGTCTTTATCAACCCTGTCGATTCTCTTGAGAATCTTGAATGTGGTGATCATGTCCCCCCTAACTCTTCTGTCTTCCAACGAAGTGAGGTTCAATTCCCGTAGTCTCTCCTCGTAGCTCATACCTCATGTGTGTGTGTGTGTGTGTGTGTGTGTGTGTGTGTGTGTGTGTGTGTGTGTGTGTGTGTGTACTTATCTAGTTGTGCTTATCTCATGGTTGAGCTCTGGCTCTTTGGTCCCGCCTCTCAACTGTCAATTAACTAATGTACAGGTTCCTGAGCCTACTGGGCTCTATCATATCTACACTTGAAGCTGTGTATGGAGTCAGCCTCCACCACAACACTTCCTAATGCATTCCATTTGTCTACTACTCTGACACTGAAAAAATTCTTTCTAACGTTTCTATGGCTTATTTGGGCACTCAATTTCCACCTGTGTCCCCTAGTGCGTGTGCTCCTTGTGATAAATAGCCTGTCTTTATCTACCCTATCAGTTCCTCTGAGAATCTTGTATGTGGTGATCATGTCCCGTCTAAGTCTTCTGACTTCCAGTGACGTGAGGTTTAATTCCCGTAGGCTCTCCTCGCAGCTCATACCCCTCAGTTCGGGTACTAGTCTGGTGGCAAACCTTTGAACCCTTTCCAGTTTAGTCTTATGCTTGACTACATATGGACTCCATGCTGGAACCGCATACTCCAGGATTGGTCTGACAGATGTGGTATACAAAGTTCTGAACGATTCCTTACATAGGTTTCTAAAGGCCGTTCTTATGTTAGCCAACCTGGCATATGCTGTTGATGTTATCCTCTTGATATGAGCTTCAGGGGACAGGTCTGGCGTGATATCAACCCCCAGGTTTTTATCTCTCTCAGACTCTTGAAGGATTTCATCTCCCAAATGATACTTTGTATCTAGTCTCCTGCTCCCTACACCTATCTTCATTACATTGCATTTGCCTGGGTTAAACTCTAACAACCATTTGTTCGACTATTCCTGCAGCTTGTCCAGGTCTTCTTGAAGCCACAAACTATCCTCCTCTGTCTCAATCCTTCTCATAATTTTGGCGTCGTCAGCAAACATTGAGAGGAATGAGTCTATGTCCTCTTGGAGATCATTTACGTAAATCAGAAACAGGATAGGTCCGAGTACAGAGCCCTGTGGGACTCCACTGGT